>NC_067149.1:66464063-66674063 GCF_903995435.1 Acomys russatus | reverse complement strand
AATTGAGTTGTAATCTGAATAAATTAATTAAATTAAAAAAGAAAATGTTGCGGTCAGATCAGTAGCCTGATGTTTCATATCTGCTTAGACGGGCATCCCCGTTATGGTGTTGTTTTCCACCTGCACAGTAGGTACTATGCAAGTCAAGTTTTACATGAAGATAAATACTGCACAATTTACCAACTTAACTGCTTCATTACTGTGTTATAGATAGGCTTATGTAGAAGTAATTATTGATTGGTGCTAATCCATGTACACACAGTAAAACCAACAACACACAGCTTCCTAAAATTTGTATTGTATGCACCTTCATCTCATGGAAGCATTTAGTCCTTTGCACTTAAAAATATTATGCATACCCATTTCTATACTAAGTTACCTACACTACACTTTTGTCATACTTAGAAAATTACTTTGTGTAAATCTTATAGAACATGTATATAACTTTAAAATGAACAAGGGTTAAAGAAGGCACTGGTTAGTCACTTTAAGATATAGTCAAAGTGCTTCTGACTGTCTTCCACATGAAAGATGTGAAAAAAAAAGTATTCTTCTGGCTGGTTTGAGCCTCTACAAGAGAAGTGAGTGTTAGTGGGCAGTTAGCGCTTGTTTTTAAACTTGAACTTAAACAACAATCAAAAATGATCATTAGCTTGGACAGTAAATAAAAGCACATTTATCCTAATTCCTTGGTTATCCTGTGCCACAGGACTAGTCTGACAGTTAGGGCTGGCAGTGTTTAGGCGTTCTGACTATTTCTTCAGAGACTGGAACATTGCTGGAGCCCAGCTCACTTGGCCTTTCAGGCAGTCTTCTGGAGCCTTCTTGAGCAAATGTAGCATGTCCATGTTTTAGCGTCAGTTACAGGAGAATCTTTCAGTATTGTGCTTGTGCTAGGACCTCCATTTCTTAAGCCCCGACTAGCACCTCTCCCAACTGCGCTCCATTCTCTTGCCTGTATCACCATTAAGCAGTTATATGAAGTTACAATTTCAACATCTTCATCTTAACCAAGATTAGAGGCACAGAGAGTAAAACTGTAAGTGCCTAAGGCTGACATAACTCAGGTGTCAAGCATCCAGCAAGTTCCATGTGACTCTGATGCCTGTGGGAGTTAGACAGCAGACAGAGCACCCCCTGCCACCCACCTTGACTGTCCTGACTGCTCTTTGGGGTTCCCAAAGCTGGGTACCTGCATGGAAGACAGAGGTGGCTTAGGTAAGCATTTCTGAAGAACCCTGGTGTGTCAGTATGTGCTCAATACTTGCTTCATAAAACCCACTTATAAATAGTTTAAGTCACCACAGACTAGCCCATTAATGCAAATCTTAACTGGAAGTTGTTAGTTTGTCCCTTTGTAACTGCATCCATCTTCCAGCCTTCAGACTCTCTAATTAAGAAATATTAGTGTATTCTGAAGCCCGGCAAGGGGAAATACTCTTGAGCTTAGTGTATTTTACTTTAGCTAAAGCCTGAATTCCATAAAAAACGTTCACTTCTTAAAATCAAATGGTCTGAAACAGATCAAATAAAGAATGCTTTTTGCTGTTGTCTGTTCTGTTTTTTAGGGAAGGGTCTTGTTATGTAGCCCATGTTACACGGCCGCTCACAGCCCTCTGTCTGTGCCTTCTGAGGGCTGAGATACCCAGCGTGGATCACTCCACTGGCCTTACAGAGCTTAGATATGCATCTCGGACATGATGCTGGAGAAAAAATTAATACGTTAAATGAAACACTGAGCTGGTTCCCTTTTCAATTACCATAAAGTATTGATGAAACTTGAGGGACCAACACTGCTGTGAAACCATTATGATTATTTTGTTCGAACCGTGTGGCGCATTGGCAGAATTTCTAAGTTTTATGTGATCCTTCAGCTTGGTGCAGGTTTGGTTTTTATGTTGTTTTTGTTTGTTTGTTTGTTTTGGGTTTTTTTTGGGGGGGGGAGCTTTTAGTTCAGAAAGTCAAAATTTGAGGGCATTAGTCTAACATCACCATGGGCATTTCAACTTAATTTTTATTGACTTTGGAAGAAGACACACTCACCAGCTTGCTCATTTTCTATTTGCCGTTTCTTGGCATCTGGTTCAAACCCCACCCTTAATTATGTATGTCCACACCCACATCACACTGGTAGTTTCCAATACATGGCAAAGCAATTGTGCCCTATAGTGCTGGGGAGTCAACATGCACATGGCTGAACCTGGAGAGTGAAGATGGCTGACTTGCAGGAGCACACTGTCCTGATTTAGTTTATTATTATTATTATTATTACTTTTTAATTAAAATAGAATTGCATAACTTACCTCATTACCTTCAAGCCCTCTCACGTCCCCTTCTTTTAGCCCCTAACTGCCTTCCTCCCACTCTGAAATTGATAGCTTTTTTAAAATTTATTTTTTATTTATTTTTTTAATTGATAGCTTTTTATTTTTAAATATTATTGTTTCATATATATGAGTAAGTTTGCATAAATATATAGATACAACCTATATAACCAATTAACGTCTTTAACTCTTTTTTTTAAAAAATCAGCCCATGGGTCTGGGGATGTGGATAGCTCAGCCTTTAAAAGGCACTGGCTGCTCTTCCAGAAGGCCTCCTTCTTCTCTCAGCACCCGTACGGCAGCTCACAACCATCCATCATTCCAGTTCTGAGGGCATCTGACACCCTCTTCTGGCCTCCACAGGTACTGCATGCATGTGGTGCCCAGGCATACATGTAGGCAAAACATCCAAACAAGTAAAATAAAAATAATAAATCTGTCGTTTTATCCATTCACATAGTTCACTTCTATGATAAGCTGCAAGTCAGCACTGGTGGTAAACACCCAGCCCCACTCTAGCTCAGCAGAGGCAAGTGCTGCCTCCAGCACCATACACGTTTGATGGTAAGTGTTTCGGACTTCATGAATGGCATGGGCTTGGTTCAGTTGTGGTATCTTAGAGAACTTTAAAAAAAAATTCTCTATGCTCCTTGAATGGCTGCTGTGGGCAACTGCAAAAGGTGAGAGGTGGCTACACACATGCAGTAAAGCCTGGCATAAGATTTGTATTGATTTGAAAATTATGAGATTATTGGAATAATACATGTAAATGCATTGAGCTCTCTCTACTGTGGGTGGAGGCTTGCCCATTCTTATGGAGTGGAGGCTTCCTGAATTTTTAATAGACAGGTAAGAACAGTTCTCTTCACTTTTTCTCTTTTAAATTGATAGTAAATTGTTGCACTATTTTACTTTATGAGGGTGGGCATCTTTGCCTGCACATATGCCTGTGTACATGTGTGCCTAATACTGGTAGAGGCCAGGAGAGGGCCTCATACCCACTGGAACTAGAGTTGCAGACAGTTGTAAGCTTGGAATTGAACCCAGGTCATAAGGAGGCTCGGCCAGTGCTCTGAACTCCTGACCCGCCCACCCCACCCCACCCCACCCCACCCCACCCTACTCCGCTTTTACTCTTCCTTCCTGAAGCTGTGTTGTAACGTTTTCCTTCCTGTAGTGGATGAACTTCATCTCCCTGTTGGTGTGTCCCATCTGCCCTCAGCGAGGACTTAGGATACTAGGGCTGCACAATACACTTTAACATTTTCAAAGCTGTTTGTTTTGGCTTGTGGGAGTCTTGCAGTTGAGAAATTATTTAGTCATAGGCAGTCTTTGAGACACAGGAAAAGCCATCAGACCATCACTTCCTCTGGGATTTCTGTGTTCTTGGGAGGCTACATGACTTCTGGATCTGTGGAGAGACTCACACGTGGGGGAAACTTGGGGTTTCCACGGTGGTTCCCAATTCTGTGCTTTATTATTAGCCGATAGAAATGATGCTTCTGTGCTGCCAGGGATGCAGGAAAGATCTCTTTAAGTCCTCTTCCTAAAAACAAACAAACTGCTCGTGGGGAGAATCCACCCACCAAGTCCTGATTGTTTTCTCTTGTTTCTGAAGCTAGGAATCCTAAGAAACTTCAGTGAGCAAATTGGTTTTAATGGCAGGGATAATTTTGAGAATAAAAATTATTTAACTAGCTAGTCCAGATAAAAATCATAGGCAGCTTTGCAACAGCTGTGCACAGAACCCAGGTGCTAGAAATTTTGATGAAAAGACTGTCTTATTCTCACTGGATCTTTTAACTCTTAAAAGAAACAACAAAAGCTGGATGTGGTGGCACATACCTATAGTCCCAGCATTCAGAGGTGGGGGAATCTCTGTGAGTTCAAGGCCAGCCTGGTCTACAAAGCAAGTCCAGGACAGCCAAGGCTACACAGAGAAACCCTGCCTCAAAGGAAAGAAAAAAGAAAGAAAGAAAGAAAGAAAGAAAGAATAAAAAGGGAACCACAACACCCTTCCCCCTAGACAACATGGAAGTAGAGGCTACCACTATGTCAACAGAACACAAGAATGTGACCATCAGTGACTATGGAACCAGTTTATTTTTCCTTTCAGTGTCTGGGACCCCTCATGCTTGGTCACAGGCCACGTGTCTGTTGAAACCTTATTCCCTTGGCCACCGAGAACAGCGACATTCGTGGCCCCTCATGCCCCCTGCCTCCTAGGACAGCATTGTCTCCACTCTGGAAGGTCATTGAACAAGAGAAAGAATCCTGTTTAGGGTCAGCTTCCACAGCCCTGCCCCTCAAGGCCTCTTGTGACTGAAGGGACCCCCCACCGTGGTTTCCAGCAGTTATCAGCCTCACTACTGTGACAGAATACCTGACAAATTCAAGCTGGAGGTGCAAGTGTTGGGGTTTTGAGTCTCGTTCTCAGAATACTGTCCACCAGGGGAGAAGCCACGCCAGGGTCACAGATGCGTTACATCGGCAGCCACAGACCAGAATACAAGGGATGATTCCTTCTACTCACTCTTGCTTCCCGCTCTCTCTAGGGTCCCACCTAGAGGGTAGAGCTGCCCTCCCTCACGGCTGCTTTCCCCCACTCCTTTAAACCCAGTCCAGAACTTTCCTCACACAAATGTCTCAGGTGACTCTAGGTCACATCAAGTTAACAGCGTAGGCCACTGCACTCCGTTATCTCCTGCTACATCCTTTTCCTGTTCTTTGAGCTCCCTGTTTGCTGACCCTATACCGAATAATTTTTTCACATTTTAAATTTCAAATTTCTCCCTCTCTCTCTCTCTCTCTCTCTCTCTCTCTCTCTCTCTCTCTCTCTCTCTCTCTCTCTGTGTGTGTGTGTGTGTGTGTGTTCATTCTTTCTGAACAAGAGATGGCAGGTAGTTTCAGAAAAACAACCTAAACATACTTTCATGCCTGATGTTCCCTGGTTTAGAAACAACCGCAATGCTTGACGTCTTTGGCAGCTGTCTTCCATGCTGCCGTTCGGACACTGGTCCTTGGCCAGCGAGATGGTTCAGGAGCCACAGCCCCTGACTCACGAGCTTGACGTTATGGATCCCAGAGTGAAAAGGGAGATTCTACCCTGAATGTTGTTCCCCGACACCCACACGGATGCCAGGACATAGTATCATGCATATATACAGTAAATCATGTGGGCTTGGCGCTACTGAGGTGCAGTAGCAATAACGGAACTTTTTAGAAGAGAGCAACTCTGTGCTGGGAAAGAACATTTAGCATAAGTGAGCAGACTTGAATCTATAGGAAGGCTCACGTACGCATGCGTGAAATACTATCCCGTACACTCTGATATGTAGCATTGGCAACAGGGCTACAACAGAGACGTTGGACGTTGCTTACCATGTCAGTGACGTAGCTTCTTGTTCCCCCTTGCACACTTGATATGCCCTCTCCTCCTTCCCCACTATCCTCTCCCAGTGCCTGTGCCCGTGAGAAGTTCTAGGGGAGCGTGGGGACGGGCGGCTTGCTCTCTCTTCTTGCTCGGCTCTGTTTGTCATGGCTGGTTCACAGCAAGTCCGCACTCTGCTTCCCAGAATTATTGATTAGAGTTCCTTTCTAATTGGATTTCTTCTTGTGCATATCCAAGAAATGGGCTTCAAGATGGTTAGTCTCTGCTCATCAACCCATCCCTTTGTCAGGCACCCCTCTCTCTCGCCATCTACATATCTGCTTCCTATGCATGTAGAGATGTTATTTATTTGAGTTGTCTTAAGTGCACACTTGAATAGTGTACAGGGGTCAGAGAGAGTTCAAACATTCGAAAATGGTTCTCTCTCTCCTCTTCCCTCCTCCCTGTGGCTAATGCTAACCCATGAAGTGTGTATGGTACCCTTCAATTTAAAGAGACAGCCTTGTTCATTTGGATGGTGTGAATGCCATTTCTGTGAAATACTGTAAATAGTAATTCACAAGAGGGTGACTTTTTTATTGCTCCTACATTGATAACATGCCTGTGGAAGACTTATGTTATCCTGCTGAGCTTAAGAGAGATAAGAGAGGAATGTGTGCATTAATTTAAACATCTGCATCTACGACAACAAAACCTCCTTATCCCTGGGGAATCCTCTTCTGTGTTTACCAGCATTCGCTATCTTCCACCATCCTTACTCAGGGTGTGAATATTTTAACGCTTTGCTTTTTAAAAATTCTTCCTGTTGCTTTTCTGAAATGTTGAGGATGGGAGTGCATTTACAATATGTCACTGGCTTGATAGCTGAGTGTTACTGGGTCTGAGTGCCACTGAGAAACTCTCAGTTTTATCATGGAGGAACAAAACCCAGGGACCAGGACCTGCAAACTGGTGTTGGCACAGGTTGGACCACAGGGTGTACATTCCTCACTTGCATGTGGCTTATTTCTCAGCTCGATAAAAATGTAAAGTCCACATGCAAAGATCCTATGTACACATAAGTGTTATAGACCCCCCTCAGTGTCCATCAGATGTGGTCAGGAATCCTAGTTACTTTGAAAATTACCCTATGTGTCTTAGGAGTTTTAAAATAATTTGTCAGGTGTAGTAGTGGCATCAGGGAAGGCCACAAGTTGTTAAGTTTGGGTAGCAGAAGAATAGCTACTGACAATAATTACAAATTATACATGAACCAATCCCCATAAACCTGAGTTGATGGTCAATAACTGGCTTAGCCCCAACTGCTGTCATTTCCCGTTCGTATGAGTACATTTAAATATTGATAGGGAAATGGCATCACTATAGATAAAGAATATGTTGCAACTCACTTCTGCTGAATTTGGAATCATACTGAAATTCTAAAATATATGTATCTCATATTTTAAATGTTTAAAGATTTATTTTTAGTCTATGTGTATGAGAGTTTTCCTGCAAATATGTAAGAACACTACATGTATGAACAATGCATGGGGAGGCCAGAAGATGGCATCTAATTCCCTGGAGCTGAGTTACAGATGGTCAAGAGCTGCCATGTGTGGGCTGGGAACCAAACCCAGGTCTCTTAATCACTGAGCTACTTCTCCATACCCTCAATATTTTAATTAAAAAAAAAAGAAAGAAAGAAAGAAAAAAAAAAGACTTCTGTGTGGTAAACTGTTCTCGCAATGTTCCCAATGTCCAAGCTGTTTCTGACATAAAAACTGAAGCAGACAGACAGAACAGCCTCAAACACTGGGAAGCTTGGCTTTGGTTTTCTTTTTGCCCCCAACTCAGCATTTCTGAGGAGGACAGAGAGCCACTGGTCAGCTGCCAGGGCTGGAAGCAAACCTCTACTGCTCAGGACCAAGCCCGCTGCAGCGTGAGGATTTGGGGACCAGACAGCCAAGCCATTCACAGTTTGTGATTACTAAGGGAGAAGGAATTTGGAAAACACCAATAAAGAGTTTTATAAATTTTGTGACTACTGCGAATATATACACTTTTTAAGTTCTGGGTGGAGTTAAAATGCTTGTCAAGTATATATGACAACTGAGGGCCTTTCCTTTCCTTACTAAGAGAGTCCTCAGCCTTATGTCCCATTGGCACTAGGAGCTATGATTTATTGTTAGGCTAATGTTCTTGCTGCCTCGTATTCACGACACTGCTTCCTGTACATAATGCCATCACTTTTGTTTCTGTTAAGGGAGGGGAAAGGCCCCCAGCGTGTTCTTCTATGCTGACTCCTCACTTCTGTATTTATTTCGTTAAAGGAGCTGTTTGGCTTGATGGATGCACTGGAATAGCCCCACTGATCAATTAGTTTTCTTTCTGTTTCACTGATTTGCGTTTGTTCTTTGTACTTGTTGAGTTGTAAGGGCCCATATGTAGCTGCCGCTTAAGCCTGGGGAAGCAGCTGACTGGGAACTCTACTGGTTATCATCAATAACTTTTACTGACTCACACGCGTGTACTGAACCTTGAACTGGGAAACTAAATGGAGATGTTAATAAAAGAAGAGTATCAGTGGGAAAAAAAAAACTACATTTTTTTAACCCTTCGAGTTACTGCAATATTCTGTCAGAGGCAATTATTCCTGCTACCTAGTATGTGGTGATCACTTACACTTTGGAGGTATGAGGAAAATAAAATACATGGAAAGCAAGTGGCCACGTTTTCAGACAGACGGGAGGTCAGTCTCGCTGGGTCTTGGCGCTCCTGCTCCGTGTGGAGACCCACAGTTAATGTGGTTGCTGTTGAAACTTAACACAGTTGTATTAGGAGCTTGATTGAGAGGGGGGAAGAGACTAGAATAAACAAAAGTGTGTGTTTGCAAGACGGCCTAATTGTGTACAGTGTGTTTCCTCCCCCCCCCGTGCCCCCTGATCCATCAAATAGAAAAGCAGACCAATTTATTATATTAAAGCATATACACTGCTAGGAAAGTATAATTTGCAGACCAGCCAGGGGGAGCGGCTGCTGTCGAACAATTCTCCATTGTTCTGAGGTTGTGGCGCGGCTGCTGCTTGCCCCTTGCATTCAATCAAGTTGGGTAAATGCTCATGGGGAGGATAGGACCACTGACTTCCACCTTAAAAACATTCTTCCCCTGGCGTGGTTGTGAGAGCCCCCAGGGGCCTGGGAAAGTTCAGCTCTGTGCAGGCAAAGAGGTACCCTTTGTCCCCCCACCCCAGCCTGCCATCTCCAGCCTTCACTCTGCTACAGCCCAGGGAAGCTTCCAGGCAGTCAGAGCTAATTGCAGCTCACTCAGGAAAGTCTTCATTAGTGTCGCCACACATGGTCACCAGATGTGTGGCCAGGAGGGACAGCAGGGCGAGGCATCCAGAGGAGACCAGCTAGGAGATTCCTTTGAAAGGCTCATAAGCTGCCTTTGTTTCCAGGTGTATTGTGTTAGAGGCATGGGTGGCTAGGGACTTGAGGAAGATGTACCGCCTTCCAGCTCAGTCCTGCTTGGGGCTATGAATGGGGTTCTTTGTTCCTTCAAAGCATTGCGCCTTTTTTGGTGACTGTCAATGGGCTGGAGATGTTTCACTTTCTTCATGAGGGAAAATGAAAATGCACTGTGTTATCAAAGTAGTGGGATTTGATAACCCAAAGTTAGGGTCTTAATTTACAACTCAGGCTACAACTTAAAAAACTGCACGTGTCACCTGTAAGAGAACAGCCTTCAGGGAAGGGCATGTGTCTCAGTTGGTGAAGTGTGTGCTGTGGGTGTGGTGGCTTTGCTCATGTCTCCAGTGCTGCAGAGGTGGAGGCAGGAGGATCCTGGCACATGGCACATAGCAGCCTGCCTAGTCAAATGGATGGGCTCTGGTGCCTCATAGACCTGCCTCAGAAAGTAAGGAGGGGTGGCTTTGAAGACTATGTTTTAAATTCAGTCTCTGGTCCCTACAAGCACACACACACACACAGGCACACGCATAGAAACACACATACACACATATACACAAACACACATATACACACATACATACATATGCACACACACATACAAACACTCACATATACACACGCACACATACATATACACACTTACAAACACATATACACACATGCACACATACATACACACACATACAAACACACATTCATACACCTATACACATGCAAACTTGGTTTGTTTCTGTGTTTGTATGTATATGCTCATATGTACGCAGGTTCATGTGTGTGTACCTGCTTGTGAAGGTCTGAGATTAATGTCAACTGTTTCCTGGGCCACCCTCCCCCTCGCCCCCGCCCAATTTTATACTGAGGTAGGTTCTCTCACTGAGCTCTGAGATCAACATTCAGACCAGTTTGGCAATTTAGTATGCTCTGAGGACCCTGTCTCCACCTCCAACATGCTGGGGGTACAGGAGGCCGCTACCTCCACCACTTAGCTTTTATGTGGATTTTGGGATCTGAACTTCCGTCCTTGCTCTTGGGCAGCAGCAGACACTCTCTGGCTGAGCCATCTCCCTGGCCTCATAAACAAGGTCTTCAGATTACAAGAGCTGCATTAGGCATGATTGAAAACAGAAGATTTCCCTGACAGCGTTTGTGTTCTCCTGTTAGTGATCTGTCTGGCCAGCCATACCAGACAAGGAGCGCTCCCCATGCCGGGGTACTGCCTATCAACAGAGAGAGCTGCCTTCAGGCCCTGGAACTTAAATAATTCCTATGTTTTATTTATTGGTAAGTTTTCTTGAGGTTAGGATTTATTTTCTGCACTCTTCAGAGATTATACAAAGTCCCAAGGGTCTGTGTTTCTGAATGTTTTCCACTGCCATCCTACGTGCCCCTCTGCCTCTGATTTGCATGCAGGTTATTTGAGAAAGCCAGTGGGATCCAGGCTCTGGGTGAAGCTTCTGGTCCTCCAAATGGGGTGTTCTGACACTAACAAAGTGAAACCTTCAACGTGGCCTCATGGAGTGGCTTGCTATGAAAAGCCCATGAGCTATAACCGTTGTTAGTCACTTGGTGTCTGAGTTTCCACCTTTAAAACATCAATTTGGGATCATCCTGTGAGTTTCATTGGACGTTTTAGAAGTTAGGCATAATGGGATTGGATGGATGGCTCGGCAGTTAAGAGCGCTGGCTACTTTTCCAAGGACCTGGATTTGCTGTGTCTCACTCACATAGTAGCTTATAACCATCTGTAGCTCCAGTTCGAAGGCATTCAATGCCCTTTTCTAGACTGTACAGGCACCATGAGTCTTTATTGTACATAGACATATATGAAGTAAAATACTTATACACTAAAATAAGTAATATTAGCAAAAGTTAGATGCCGTGGATCTCAGAAATGTAAATTATAAATGTTGAGATCGTTCCTTCCACAGCCACACTCTCAGGGAATGCTGCGGGCTCACCTGCAGTTCTGGGCAGGATATTTGGAGTGATGTCTTTTGACTCTTATTCCTCACCGCGTGTTACAGCCATGAACGAACTTAGGAAAAACAAAAAAGTAAGAAGCTAGAAAGTTAAGGGGAAGGAAATTAAAGAGAAGAAAAGGGGTAAATAGAGTCAAAGTCCTTGTTGCACTTGGAAGAGCTACCTGAAATGTGACACTATGAACACGAGTTGCACACTGGTAAAATGTCGAACAAAAAGTTTCGTTAGTATAATAAGTTGTGAAAATAATAACATTAAAACTTTTTGAAGAAACATTGAGATTGATTTCCTATTGTCCTAAAAGACCAGTTTGGCCAGTTAGTATGCTCTGAGGACCTTGTCTCTAGCTCCTACATGCTGGGACTACATGTTTTACTGTTAATATTTTTGGAGTCATAGAGGCATTTTAACTTTGATAAAAATCCTTGGACATTCCTATACATGTGCCCATCTTCAATTTTATTGTGCATAGATGTCTGTGGATGTATGTGGGCAGGTTTGTGTGTGTACACATGTTTGTGTGTATCTGTGTGTGTGTACATAAGTGTATATGAGCATGTGGAGGCTGGAGGCCTTTTCAAGTGTCTTCCTCAACCACCCTCTACCTTGATTTTTGAGCCTGGCCCTCTCATTGAACCTGAAAATTAAGGGCTCCCCATGAGTGGCTGGCTACTGGGTCCTGGGGATCCCCCTGCCTTTGTCTGGCACTGCTGGAATTTCAGGCCAAGAATGAGCTTCTATCTTCATATTGATGACTATAGACTCATAGTTGAGAATGAGAGAGGTGGAAAACTTCTGTGACAACCCCCTTCCCCTTAAAGAACAGAAGCCATTGAAGAGTGTTCCTAAAGTGTAGCTCTTCCCCGTTGATGGCTTTTGGCGGGGGTGCGGGTGGGGACGGACTCTGTTCTCTTTAAGGGGTGGGCCACTGGGCCTTTGACCATGCTCCAGCATGTACATGGACAACACAAATTGGAATTTTTCTTCTTCTTCCTCCTCCTCTTCCTCCTCCTCCTCCTCCTCCTCTTGTTTTGGAGGTGGTCACAAGGGTGGGGTGGACCTGAGAGGAGTGGGAAGAGACAGTGATTAGGGTACATTAGGTAAAATTCTCAAATAATTAATTTTAAAAATTAAAAATTGGCTTGCAGTTTGTAAATCACAACTGGGAACCTTCTAATATTAAAAAAGAAGGGAAAGGAAGAAGCAAAATCTAGACTGTAAAAGTTTAGACTTTGTGATCTACCATATCAGTTCTCTAAAATCGGTGGAAGGGAGGGGAGTGATGGAAAGGTTCTGGAAGGTGATGGAAAAGTCCTGGAAGGTGAAATGTCCTCACTCAGAGGTGCAGCTATGGCAGTCACACAGTAGTCTTGGTCACTCAGCCTTAAGATGCTTGCAGCCTGTCAACTTTTACTGACCTTTTCTGAATAGAGTTTACAGGGGTTTTTTTGTTTTGTTTTGTTTTTTGTTTTTTGTTTTCGAGACAGGGTTTCTCTGTGTAGCCTTGGCTGTCCTGAACTCACTTTGTAGACCAGGCTGGCCTCGAACTCACAGCGATCCGCCTGCCTCTGCCTCCCGAGTGCTGGGATTAAAGTTGTGCGCCACCATGCCCGGCTTGAGTTTGCAGTTTTATACACCTAGGATTCCATGTCACAGTCTGGATAAATTAATGAATGAATGAGGGAATCGGTAGCTGCTAGAGCCGCATATTAAGTCATTTCTTCACACAAAGTTCACTGTGGAGATCTTGCCAACATTGTGGTTTGTATATTTAGACACTTAAAATATAGTTAATCCTGGGTCTTAATACATCAAATTCTTATATGACAATAGTATAGGGATTAAATTCTTTGACATTGTTGTATGTTAGAGAACAAACAGTGATATTTTTTCTTTCTTTATTATAATTTATTCAGATTACATCCCAATTGTTATCCTCTCCCTTGTATCTTCCTGTTCCCACCATCTCTCCCTCTTCCGACCTCTTCCCCTCCACTACACCTGTGACAGGAGTGCGGGGGGAACTGAGGGGCAAAGATTCCTCCTCCCCCACCATCTGACCACAGCTATCAGGTTCCATCCAGGTAGCCTGCACCCCCTCCCTCTGTGTGCCCACTTGGTCTCTCCGCCAAGGGGAGGTGATCAAATCTGGAGCACCAGAGTCCCTGTCAGAGGCAGTTCCCGCCCCCCTCACAAATGTGAAGAATGAGCTGTCCATTGGCCATGTCTCAACAGGGGGTCTGGCTTCTCTGTATGCATTGTCCTTGCTTGGTGCAGTGCTGATATTTTCAGTAACGAAATCCATCTAGGTGGCATTTCAAAAATACACCTTCAGTCGGTTTTTATGGTTAAAAACAACGTACAATGGGTCACGATGTAGACGATGATACCATTTTCCACTGCGGTGTGTGTTGCTTTCGCGCTGGCTGTACTGCCTTTTGGAAACTCAAAGTAACATTAAACAGAGCGGCGTATGACAACTTCCATGGCATCTGTTCTCTCACTTTCACTGGCTTCTTCTGATTGAATTTTGTGCCAGTCCTTAGCCTCTAAACCATCCCTGTGGTCCCTGCTAGTCCTGGGATCCCACCTTTACTTAGCCCATCCATTTGGAGTTGATATTTGTAGATGGTTGTAGGATAAGGGCAACTTTATTCTTCTGCCCGTGACAGCTGGTTCTCTCAGCTCCAATAGCCCCCTAGCATGCATTCCAGACCTCTGTGGACAGTTTCTGCCTATACGCTAAGCAGCACAGGGCGGGGGCCCAGGCTGTAACTGGCTGGATTTGTCCTGTTCTGTCCCCTTCTCTGCAGTTTTATGCTGCTTTCATGGTCCTTGTTTGTGGTGTCTACGTGGTTTGGCTGTGGTGCCCCAGGCTTAGCTCTTTTTCTCTAGAGTGCTTTGTCTCTTGGGGGTGAGAGAGTGTGATTGCCAATGGCTGCCAGAACAGAAACGTCATTTGTGATGCACAGAGTTGGAAGAGCCTGGATACAGCTGGAGCGAGAAAGACTCAGAGCGTCTAACACCTTTCTTACCTAAATGAGCCCAGGTTGAAACCTGTGTTTCAAGAAAGTGCAGGTGACAGCATCCTGCCCTCATGGGGACATCATGAGAACAAAAGGAGTTGTTGCTGATAAATAAATGACAACTGAGCCTTAAGTCTCTGAAGTGCTGCCTAGAATCAGTGAGTCAGAGTTACCAACATTTCTCAAATATGTAATTAAGTAGAAGTAACCAACTCTACTAAAGCAAAACACTCACAATAGATTGTCTTCTTTTAAAAACAATTCCCCACACTGGTATATATTGAATTTTAAGGTCCCTTTGCGTTTTCTTCTTCATTCAAAACTTTTAAAAAGTATAGGAGATTAAAAGGGAATATTAGAAGAAAGTGATGAACATTTTAAAAAATACAAATGCAGTTAGCTTGAATCAATTCAAGAGGTATGCAGTAATAAGGGAAGTGGGACTGGGTTCGGTCTGAACCCATTGAACTGGGTTCAGATGTAGCTTTATTTAAAAAAAAAAAGAGAGAAAGTTTTTGAGGGTCCTAGGCTCTGAGTAAATATTCCATTAAGCTACACTTAACTGTGTTATGAAGCCGATGAGACTTTATGTTGGTTTTAAAGGAATTATGATCAGTCAGTGAGCAATATAATCAATAATAAACAGCATAAATCGTCGATTAAGAATGCCAGCACTCTGCAGGGAAAAACATATTTTGATTTTTTCTCTTTATCTCTCATATATGAGAGCAGCTAGACATCATTGTCACTCACAAAAATAAATGTGGTTATTTATTTTTTAAATAGGATTGATTTTGCTTCTACATAACATCAACTGATCCCTAGAGTGAGACACTGAGCTGTCTTGTATCTGTACGGGATGTCCTTTCTTTAACTCCTGTTAGGAACAAATATGAGACGTATGTGAAACACACTGAATAACATGAAGTAGATTTCTGCTGCTAATTAGTGTGGCTGAAATGGTAGTGCTAGCATGTAACGGGACTTATAAATGCATGCTCCTTCCAGCGTGGCTCAGGCATTCTTACTCACTTAAGGCTCTGTGGCCTGGGTTCTACAGGCAGTCCAGAAAAAGAAGGGGGCATTTAGCTTTTACTGTTATGATTTAATATAGCAGATCTCCTCATTATCGCTCTGCCTAATCCAGGGATTGTGGCGACTTCTTGGCATCTAACATTTGAGTTTTAAGTCAGTCTCTTTATTGCACCAGTGAGTGGGTAGAGGGAGCTCCCTCTGCTTGTCCCTTATGGGACAGTCAACATGGGCCTTTTCAACTGTCCAATTCTTAATTTAACATCTCTCTTACCTGTTTGACATATGCCTCTTGTTATAGTGACATATCCATCCATAAACTGACATGTCTGCCCCCTCCAAGCACTATGTTTAGTGCTGTGCTCCCCATGGTAAGCAGAGCAGGTACAGCTCCCAGCCTTCAAAGATTTTTCACAGGACAGGAAAAGTATGAACTTTTTTTTCTTCTTCTTCTCAAAATAGGGTTTCATGTATCATGCCTTTGAACTCACCATGTAGCATAGGACAGCTTTGAACTTGTGACCCTCTTGCTTTTATTTCCTGAGAAAAATATAGCTATTTGATGAATATATAATTATGACATTATATAAATTAAGTCAGTCTTAGAAACACAAATATCAGATGTTTCCTCTTATTTGTGGTAAACCTGACGTTAACAGCAGAATCCGAGTCTAATGTTGGGGAAAAGGACTAGAGTGTGGGTTGGTGACACCGACATCACACACTACTAGAAAATCCAAACCAGAGCTCAGCATACACTAGACGGATGCTTTGCCACTGAGTTCCAAACTCAACCCTTAGGATGGTCAGCTAATAGTGAATGAATGGGCATGTGTCCTGCCTCTGAGACTTTTGTTATCATCCGTGGTTTGGTTTCACATGATGCCCCTTAGAAAGTTCCACCTATTCTTATAAAGCTGCCACATCACGTGACCTCAGAAATCAACACGAATAGAATTCTATGGCTTTTAGGAACACTTTCCAGGGGAGTTACTTTCCCACGCTGGCGCTCTGTGCTTCTCCCTGACTATGCTAATGGCATCGGGGTTGAGAAACTTAGGCAGATGGATGAGTAGGACCTAGTCACTAATGTGTAACCTGAAAGCAGCAGCAAGCACCTCTTACCCACTAAACTATCTTGTTGGTCCTTACAATTATTTTTATATTGACATCATTGGAATTTTGATCATATTAATAAAGGAGAAGATCTAAGTGAGTTAGGAGAAGTTTTAAAATATAAGTCTCTAAACAAGAAGGAGTTGTTTGAAGAAATATTTGTATAACAAAGTGTTTCTTGATTGCCACCTATCCACTGTGTCTTTGTGAAGAGTCATGGCTGAGTAGAGTAGTTAATCAGAGGCAAATTTCAGATGTCCTATTGAAAACTCACTAGTGAATAGTTTTATAGCTATAGCAGCATGGAAAGAAGTTTCCAGAATGACCTGGCTCTAAAGTGAATCTTTGAAGGGTTAGTTGTGAATGAGTTTTCTTTCTTATAGTCTCAGCTCTGGCCATGTTTGTGTCTCCAATGGCAGAATTGTCTCAATGGCCCTGTCATATCTTCTGAGTGGGTGAGATGCTGTTGGCTCCATTCCAGGGCTGCAGAGAAGTCTAGGTGCCTATTCCTGGCCAAGTTTTCATCCTTTCAAAGTCCAAGCAAGGTTTCTGCCACCTGTCTCCAGCACAGGTGGGATTCAAAGTTTACTATTCAGTTACAATCCATGATTTTCCTAAAGAATCTTAGATAAGAAAACTTTTACACCCTTCTCCATTTAAAATTCTATCATTGGTGGCGCACGCCTTTAATCCCTGCAGTCGGGAGGCAGAGGCAGGTGGAGCACTATGAGTTCAAGGCCAGGCTGGTCTACAAAGTGAGTCCAGGACAGTCAAGGCTACACAGAGAAACCCTGTCTTGAAAAAGAAGTCCAGGCTGCTGAAACCTTCACAGAACATTCTCACTGGACAGGGAAGGACAACATTAGTTACTTTGCTTCCTTCTCTAGAGACGGCATTGCCTATTTGGGCTCTTTTTACCATTCTCTGAGCTTGTGTCTCTGTGGGACGAGATCATCCAGAAAGCACCCATGTTGGCTCATTCGGAGTCAAAGGCTTTATTTAAATATAGGAATCCAGTCTTTTCCAGAATGTGGGTTAGGAACCCACGTATTCTTCTGGAGATGTGTTCTGATGGCATGGCTTCTCATTACTTGTTCCAGCTTAATATACTCACGTCAGGTGAGAGGTACCTCCCTTTTCTAGCTCAAGTGAGCAGAGCAAAATTGATTAGTCACAAAAGGTGTTTAAGTTATTCTATAAGTTTTTACTTTTCAGTCATTTTTTTTCTTTTTTTGCTTTTGTTTTGTTTTCTTTTGAGATACACTCTTCAGTATTTTAAGATGGACTCCAGTTTCCTGTGTTGTTGAGGCTGACCACAGATTTGTAATGGTCCTCACCGTATCTGCCACTGGATGTTCTACGCTGTGTCAGACAGGGGATTTACTTTGGAAATGGCCAAACCTTTATCACTTTGGGTGTTTCAGAAGGCAGACATCACTGCTGCACTTTGAGAATTTGCTCAGCCCACATAAGAGCCACATGATTTTTAGGAAACGATGCTAGTTCTGAACACATGCATAATGGTTTTGTTGAAGCATTAGGTCCTCTTGAGTGTTGACTGTAAGATGATAATGAATTTAATTTACCTAAAAATGTCTTTCATTAAAGGCTGGCTCTTCTACTGAGTGTCCTTGTCAACCACCCTTCTGTGTAAGGAGAACCCTTGGGGCAATGACACCAACTGAGTTGATTGCCAATCCTCAAGAAAGAAGTGTCTGTCTACTGTGCAAAGCACTGTGACCATGACTGGGAAGAAAGGAGAATGGCGACTGAATGTCAACCACTACAGATTTTGTAGACTAGAGGT
Organism: Acomys russatus; assembly: GCF_903995435.1. NCBI lineage: Eukaryota > Metazoa > Chordata > Mammalia > Rodentia > Muridae > Acomys > Acomys russatus. Next base: position 66,655,937 of record NC_067149.1, on the reverse strand, counting down.
CAGATTTGAATGACCTCATCTTCTGAGGATTCCTTACTGTCTTTTGGATAGCACCAGACTCCCAAATATGACTTACACAGTCGCTCCTCTGCCCTATGACCCCATGACCCTCTTGGCACACCTTGAGCTGCTGTCTACCCAGTCACATCATATCTAGGGTCACATCATCTTTTCAACAGTCTACTTGTCACTGGTTGTTCTATGCTGTCTTGTGTTGCTCTTTGCAGCAAGTTCAAGTCATGTTCTGACATTTTGTCTGAGAGCAAAAGCAATCTTTTCTCTGGGTAACCCTCATAGCTCCTGTAAAGGGTCACTCTTGGTGTCAGGTGGGGTCATTTCTTTTATGGTGTTAGACTCTCATAGAGCTACACAATTGGGTGCTTGCTTTCTATCTCTAGAACCAAACTGTATAGACCACAGGAGCAAGAATATTGCCACCTTTTGGTCAACCTTGTATCACCATTGACTTACTCTGTGCATCACATATAGTAGTCCCTCAGTACACACGGTAGTCCCTTAGTACACACAGTAGGCCCTTAGTACACACAGTAGGCCCTTAGTACACACAGTAGGCCCTCAGTACACACAGTAGGCCCTCAGTACACACAGTAGGCCCTCAGTACACACAGTAGGCCCCCAGTACACACAGTAGGCACTAAGTAAACCCATGTTACACCAAGATAAGTGGATGAATGAATAGCATGATTTCCCTGAAAGAACAAATTCAACATGAGCAGACCTTACAAGGCACTGTGGGATTCCACAGAGTAAATTCTTATGACTGAGTTGAGAGAGTTTGAAGGTGGCTGCTTTTCCTGTTCTTGGATGCAGGAGTCTGAGGCTGAAATACGGCTTATCAGTGTAGACAGTGTACATCTACCAGTCCATGCTCACTGTATCCATTAACCACTCCAGTGAGTCAACCCAGACTTAAGTGACACCCATCAGTATTATATTAAGACAGGAGTAACAACTCCAGGAGGAAGAAAAAAAAACCTTGTAGAATTTCCAGATTGAAATCTCCAAAGTGATTTTTCTTGTTTTGTTTTGTTTTGAAGAGCTACTTTCATCACTAGAATGTCATCTAGAGCACACAGGCCTCACTGTGAAGGACAGGGTTGTCATGGTGCTCAGAACACACAGTTAGCAGCAGTTCAGTGTTGACAAGATGAAGAGGGTTATTGTAGCAGTGTAGGTCTCTGTGTTGTCAAAGCATTTGCATCTTACCTGCTAGAGACACTCTGCCATTTCCAGGCTCCGTCAGTACTTGGGGCTCGGAAAGAAAAGAAAGTCTCAAGGTAGAAGAAAACAGAGTTTCTTAAAGGCGTGAGTGGCTCCTTGCAACCCTGTGATGTCTGGGAGCAAGGACCTCTGGCCCCTTCCGTGCCAAGCTTCTTACATGGCTGTGGAGAAAGCAGAAATCTGAGGGGCTGTCCCTTCACAAACTCCCTTTCCCAGCAGACATCAGCCTCCATCATCACTGTCCTTCCTCCTCACCTTGCCAGTGCTCTGCTTGTGGTACTGCCTTGTTGGTCCTCACTCTGTCACTGCTGTCACAGACACTTCTCAGGACAGGAAGCAAGGTCTGTGGGCTTGGTGCCAGCAGTGTCCAGCACACACCATAAGCCAGCAGCGCTTGGGCAGTTTTCTGCAGGGCAGATCTCAACTTCTTTAATCCCTGGTAATAATAAAGCTTTTGTCATATTGTAGGGGAAAGAAGAGAAGCAATTGAGAATGGTTTGAGAGGGTGACTGTGCTCCTCTCAGGTCCGGCGACAAGAGGAATACAATGGTGGCCCTCAGAGCTACATATGGTCTTCCTTCCGAGGGAGTTGATTAAGCATCTCCGGATGAAATTGAAATCCTGTTATTTGACCTTTGTCTGGCCTGGGAGGGCTGCAATTCGCATAACAATTTCCTTTTGTTCTTTGTTTGGAATTATTAATCCAACATGAGCCTCGAATTAATCAGGGGTAGTGCGTCCTACGTTTCTAATTCACGGCTCGGCTGCCTGTGTCTTTTTTAATTAAGGCCGAATGATAGCAGGCCTCGGTCCTGATTGCCACACTTACTAACCACACATTGAGGGATGAAGAGGCCAAGCAGGCAGAGGCAGATTACTTCAAGGTTTTACTTAATTGTTTTCTTCCTCTACATAAGAAGCACTGGCTGAACAGTGAGGCCAGGCTACCAGAGGGACCTTTGTGGCTGCTGCTTGTTTTGATTTGGAGGGCAGACAAATTCAGGTTAGGGTTAGTTTCTTTAATTGTCCAAGCCATGCATTTATTACTTACTAACGTACGGCTCATGTTTTCATGGGGCCTGGAAGGTTGGTAAATGTTGGGTTCTATGCCAAAGATCTCCTGCATTCTGAGGCCTTTGAAAAAGCGTTGCCATCACTGATGGCTCACATTTATGACTGCGTCGGGAAGACATAACTGTGGAACTCATGACTCCAGGGCCTGCGATTGCACTGTTGTATCTTCCACTCTATCCCGACAGACCACAGCATGGTCTGGCTTAGCAATCTTGCTCTGAACATAGATGGACTCTTGGAGGCCGACGCCCATGGGAGCTTCCAGGAAGAACTGTCTGTCAGATATAAGTTTTGAATTGCTTCCTCTGTCAGCTTCTTATCATATTTCAAGAGGGCTTATGCTCAGATCTCGATCAAATGATGTTCTGTGGACTCATATTCTGACTTAGGGAGGAGGCGCTGGGAAGACTTCATAACAGGTTCACAGTGAACTTGTCAGTGTGGATCTTCGCAAAGGCCCAGTTAGCTCAGCAAAAACTGAGGCTTCCCTCCGAAGATGCAGAACCTCATAAACGTAGTCAGATCTTTCCCCTTCTGAAATTCAGTTCTCAAGACAAATACATAATAGCAGGCAGCAAGATGCTGGGCCAGGCAAACTGGAGGAAGCCTTCGTCTCCCGCCCATTCTTACACACCCATTTCAAGGCTGAGGTTCACTTGCTTATTTGCCTGACTCATCTGCTAAACTGTTGCTATATTACCCATAGACTGGAGGGCTGGCGAGCGCTTTAATTTACAATCATTATTGTACTTCAGACGGCTCTCCTGTCTTAGCTGTTCAGTGTCTTATTATGTTAATTTTTGCATTTTTAGTTTTTGAAATTAAAATATAATTACGCCATTTTCTCCCTTCCATTTCTTCTCTCCAACCTTCCCCATAAACCTACCTTGGTCGCAGACTCACGGCCTCTATTTCTGTGACTGTGTGTGTTCATATCTCTATAGGTACAACCTGCTCCGTCCATATAATGTTGCTTGTGCGTATACGACTTCAGCACTAACCACTTGGATAACAAATCTGGGGAGTCCTCCCTTAAGGGAGCTATTTCTCTTACTCTCAGCATATCTCAGATGCCTTTAGTTCTTTGTCTACTGTTGAGGCCTATGAGATTTCCCTTTTCTATATTAGCGTGGCTTTTGGTGTCATTGTCATCCTTGTTCGCATCTTATTTAGCCAACATGTTGATGAGACATCATGACTATAACCTCCCTTACATTTCTAGAAGGTGAAATCTCACAGCAAACTTCCTGGCTCTGTAGGACTCATCTGTGAAAGAGGGACTGCCAGTGGGTAGCAGGGACTCTTCAGGTCAGGTTACAGCTGAGGCTAAGACCCTGAGTGGGGAAATGGGGAGTCAGGGCCACACAGGTCAGGTAGCATCTCTCTAGTTAAATTATCATATGGCGTATTTTTGAGTGCAGGTTGTCCTAATACTTCCACTGTGGTTAGGAGATGGAATCTGATGTGACAGCTGTGTTGACTATGTGGTTCTTGTCCTTACAGCATTTTCTTTTCTCTGACGATCAATGCATCAATAGGACAATCAAAATTGCAAAGCATCAAACATAGAAGGGGGCTGCTTTTGAGTTTGTCGTTAAATATGTAGCTGTGGTGTGTGTGTGTGTGTGTGTGTGTGTGTGAGAGAGAGAGAGAGAGAGAGAGAGAGAGAGAGAGAGAGAGAGAGAGAGAGAGAGAGAGAGAAATGGACACAACCAGTGAAAATTTACTAAAGAAATTTGTAAATTTAATTTCTAAATTTAAAAAAAAAAAGCAGGGGAAGAAGAGTTGGGCACGTAGGCTAATGAGAAGGAGCAGTGGACCAGGAGATCTGATAAAGACTGGAGGAGACTGATGAAGCACATCCCGAGTTAACGTGAACAGAGGAGAACCTACCCATTGTTGGCGAGTTGGCCTAGTTGGAGACAGAGGCCATGCAGGGGTGTTGCAAGGAAGGCTGATTATGCTGGGAGCAGATGCAGCCGAAAGGAGGCCAACTAAAAGTGATGGGGTTGCCGGCAAAAGAGAGTCAGCGGCTATCCAGGATGGAGTGGGAGTGGGGAGAAAGGACCCCAGAGGTGCTTGGGTGGTGCTCACAGCACACGGCTGGGTGGGAAGAGGTCCTCAGCTCTGTGCTCAGCTGCCGAGGGTGAATGAGCAGCAGGGGTACACTGTGCCCTTGATTTGGGACAGGGTTTCTGGCAAAGAGTGAAGATGGTTAAGTACCCAGTTCTCCTTGCTACATTGCTCTGAGTAACTTCCCCAACAAGCAAACAAAAAGGTAAACTGAATTATTGACAAGTGAGAGATAGAAACAGAAACTAGGAGAGGACAGATCACATCTCAAAGTCAAATGCTCTTTCAACGCAGTCGTCTCACAGTTGAACACATTTTGTCATTTCCATCAAGACGATTTTATTGAGTCATCCAGTGACTTATAGGCTGAGAACATTTCTTGTAAGGATAACATAAAACTCAAAAGTAACCTGTGGTTGGTGAGGAGATTCCCATTTGACTGTAAATGTCAAGCCCACAGAAAATCTAGATGCAGAAAACCCAGTTACTTAGGAGCAGACACCCTTGGCTTCTGGTGGCAGGTCGCAGGTTTCGGCTGCCTTCCTCTCCTGGCTTGGATTCGTCTGTTCCTTTCCAATCTTTGGAAAAGCTTGATAGCCCTACACAAGTCAACACAATATGGCCACATCTCTGAAAGGCACGTGCCAAGCTCTTTGGGATTGTGATGCACCCAGACGGTCCACCTTTCCCCTTCTTTTCCATTTCTGCAAATGTTATTACCAAATACAACAATTTTCCCTCCAAAGCCATTAGGGCCCATTTGGCACCTCCTCTAATCCGTCCCACTTGTTACCTTCTGGTTATTCTGTGAAGGGACTGAGTTGTCTTGTTGCTAACGGCCAAATGACCAAGGGATTAATGTATTTTCTACCCCTGGCCAATTGGTTTTCAGTCAGGAGTTATTTATGGGCAAGTCTGGGGCCATTGGTTCTCAAGTATGTGCAGCTGTGCACTTCATGCTCCTGAGTCCGTAAGCAAATGCGGGCTTACTTCATCATGGTTGGTCTCATTTATCCCCACACTGGTTAGATAGACTGTTGCCATTTATGAATGAGTTTTAGGATGTATAACACGGCTTGGGATTCTCTTTAATTATTTGAATTCCATGTTGCAGAAGGCCCAGTGGTTTTGATTCACACCATCCGTTGGGGGCTGCCCCTCCTGTCACTAGTGACAAATTGCTCCTGGAAAGCCCAGCGTTACATCTTTCCCACTGCGTGTCCGCCAGGCCACTGTCTCTGGCTCAGCCACTGTGCCGAGGACCCTCATGGAGACATTGATGACGGTGTGGCCTTGGCCTTTCTCCCTCCAGCTCTGCTCTTTTGGACATAAGGTAGAGATTACCACTAATGGTCTGTCATTTCCTAGGAGCTCCTCCCCCTGCGCTGTCTCACTGTGATTTCTTTTCTGCCCCCATTGAATGGTAGTCTTTGATGTCACACAAGAGAATACTGTTGGCTAACAGTCTAGAGGCTGCTTCATTTGAGCTAAACACCACACGAAAACAAACGTGATCCGTCATATTTCATTACTAACAGTCTCCCTTTTGGGGTGCCTCCCTATTTTTTTTTTTTAATGTCAGAGTTTTCTCCTGACAGGAACCAGGAAGATATGTGTGATTAAGAGCAGTAATAATGTGTATTGCATTGTATTGTAAATGACCTTCCCAAGCCTGCTACTTTTCCGTCCCGCTGGCATTGGCTCCCCAGCATTTCTGACGACTCGGTATATACAGTGTATTAGCGCAATGGAGATCATTATGTGGCCTGTATTTGAGTCATTTTTATTTAAGATGCCAAACAATAAGCTGTTGATTGGGGGAACAAGAGGCGAACAATAATGTTCTGTGTCGTATAATACACCACCATTTTCCAGCTTTGCTTCAGAAGGGCCCTCTTCATTGTTTTTGTATAAAAATGGTTCTTAGGAGGAGGAATATTTTGCTGAGGTATGTCATTATTTTGCAAATTTCTATTATCTCATCATGTTGTCTTCATTGTAAATTGCAGCTAATTAGGAACCTAGTTAGAGCCCCAGCTTTGAGGCTGGCTTTTTTGTGAAAAGAGCCCACCGATTACCGCACTACAAGAGAGGAAGGGGAGAGAAAAAGAGATTAATCCGGTTACCTAGGCGACACTCGCTTCCATCTGTGAGGAACAATACATTTTTGTTTCCTTGGCTCAGTTCAGATCTGTTTTGTTTAGAGGGGCAGAGAGAGAGAGAGAGAGAGAGAGAGAGAGAGAGAGAGAGAGAGAGAGAGGCCAAGGAAAGGAGAGAAGCTAGCTTCTCACAATGCTGAGTTGTGTCTGGCCCAGACTTGGGGCTTGATTTCTCTGTAAGTTAGAGGTCTCAGGAGAGTGAGAAGATGAAAGAGATAAACTCCAAAGTTCCCAAAGGTCATGACCTCACCATACAAAGCCAGCAGTTTTACCTCCAAATCCCCTTCTCTGCTCCAAAGTATTTAAGGGAAACAATGAACTGTGGTTCTCAACACCATATAGTTTGTGTTAAAAACATGGTGAATGTGAATTTCAAAAGTTATTTTAAAATTTTATGACAAAAAAATAATTGGCAATTCAGAGAATCTACTTGGGAGTCTAATTTTTGCCCAGGCAAGTTAATTTATACTTTCCTTCTTTTATTTCTTTTTTAATTCAAATGACTTTCCCCAAGCCTACCATTTCTGTGTGGTCACACATAGTTGAAGGTATGCTGTGACTCTCTAATGAATAAGGCGAGCTTTGCTTTGCTTAAGGTTGAGGCTCACTGATGACTCAATTCCAGTTGCTTTTGTTACACACACACACACACACACACACACACACACACACACACAAGAATTTCAAGTCTTTACAGGGTAGCCATTTTCCTTGCTTTGTTCACATGTGGTGGTACTGGGCTGCCAGCTTCCCTTCACGGAGGCTGCAGAGGGAGGACTGTGAATGACTTAGGAGAAGGAAGAGGCCAGTGGAAAGTCAGGACACTTTCTGGCAAGTTGGCTGAATTCCCATCCTGGGTGAACACGGTGCTTTGGGCATTGTGTTCTCTGTCACTGGTTCCATGCCATGATGCTAATGGCTGCTGGAGAGGGCTGCAGATCTTCCTGATACACTCTGATCCGCAGAGGCACAGATCAAGCCAGAGTTCTAGCTTCTCCTACCACATCTTGCAGAATCCATGCCTCGTGCCCAGGGTTAGCCCCTCATCAATTCTCCTTCCAGACCACGCCCCTAACAAAAGGGTAACAAGTCTCCTTAAAGGCACCAACGTTCTCACCTCAGAAGGTGTTGCCCATTTCTCTCATCTCATTTGAAAATGGAAAAAGATAAATAAATCAGATTATAGGATCTCATGTAGCCTATGAGGCTACCAATGAACTTTCTATATAGCCACGGATGACCTTGCATTTTTTATCCTCCAAGAACTGGGATTGCAAGTGGGCACCACCCACATACCCAATTTTATGCTGGTGTGGGGTTTCAATCCAGGACTTCAGACATGCTGGGCAAGCATTTCAAACACTGGCCTCGCCTGATGCCTCCTTCTTTTCGGGCTCCTCAGAGCACTGGGATCCTGGTTTCACTGTACCATTTTGGCACCAAAATAAGACTTGCAAGTGCCTTATAGGTCTATAAGAATGCACAAATTATGGAATTCTAATTTATTATAGTATTCATTATATTTTATAGATTAAAAACAACAATAAAATGTTGGCTCACATTCCAAATTTAAGCCCCCCCCCCAATGGTCCTTTATTTGTGGAATTCTTCTACATCAGATGGGCTTTTCTTCTCAGCCCAGGGTCCCTCGTGTGGGGCAAGATGCAGAGTAATTCAGGGTCACGGGCCTGCAAGGAGAACCCTTTCACTACATAAAATAGACTTGATAAGACGACATATTTGTATCACAGCTCACACACAGCATTCTAAGGCATGGACCAGGGTGACTCCTGGCCATGGCTGAGCACATGGAGTGCTGAGAATACCCCTTTCTTCCACTGGTAAGAAGCTCTTCATTTTCTGCAGAGGAACTGATTTAAACATTCTTAGGCTGACTCCGCCTCTGAGGGCACGTGGCCTTAGCTCCTTTTTATTTTTCCACGAAAGACCTTGATTTACATAGAAATATGGAAAAGTCCACGTGGCTCAAATTCAACCCTACCCGGGAAAGCTTCCTTTCCGGAAAGGCCTCTGCCTCAAGGGTCTCTTTCCAGGGGAGCAGCAGGGTCTCCTTCCCGCATCCTTCCAGAGAACTAACCCAGCTCCTAGCTGCACTGCAATTGTGTGGAACTCAACCTCAAATAAGGGCTTTGGCTCATCGCATCTGGAGAAGGCAGGGAAAGGAAAGTGCAAACATGGTTGGCCGTGCACAGAAAGTTCTGTTCCTTATGTGTAGGGCAGGTCTTTCACCACAGAGTGTCAACCTTCTGGGACAATACCCAGGCCAAGGAGATGTCCGTAGATCCAGGCTTAACAGGCAGTGGGGGTTGTTCTTTTAGCGTGGTAGCTTCAGGATGAATTTCGCAGTTTCCTCACAGAGAAATGATGACCCTTGTTCCAACCTTTCCTCACGCCCCCTCCCCATCACTCCCCTCTTCTGCTTTGGAGACAGTAGCTTCTAGTGCTCTGCCAAGCACAGTGTATCAGAATGGATGGAGAGGGTGCCACCTGCTGATTTCTCCTGAGGTTTCTCAGATGAGTTTTTAACAGTACGTGGCTTCAGGTCAGCAGAAGGTAACAGAAAGCCTTGGTCTGTGAGGGCTAAGTTTCTATGGTCAGTGTGTGATCAGGTGGATGGGACAGGGCTCAGGGAATGATTGTGAAACACTTGCGTCCATTGAAACATTTTCTGCGATGACTTATTAATTTCAAAAGTATTTCACTATATATTATTTGATGAGTTTTCACATATTTCCTCATATGATACACAGTAAGTTGTGTGGGGGTCAGAAGGAAGATACGTCTTGGACATGTATAGTTTCTCATCTGGGATTTCATAGTGATTCTCACATGTAGGGGGAAATATGTCAGGTGAAGAGTCCTACTGTGGGGTTGGCTTGGGAGTGACGTCATGAATCTGAGCCTTCATCCTGTCTGCGATGGACACCTTCACTCAGGTGGCCCTGGCCTCTATGAAAGGAAATTGCTTAAAGGAGAATCAATGTTGGTTTGTCCCATGAATGGCCCACTTATAAACCAAATTAAGGCATTCTAATGGCCCACTTATAAACTAAATTAAGGTATTCTAGAAACTTCATGTTTGTGTTTTTCCTGGTGATGCTTGAGGAAACCTTGTTGGTTTTAAAAACTAATTATTAGACTGTTAAAAGCTCACACAGTATGAAGTTAGTTGATATTTCTAGAAAGACTATGAGCATCTCACTATTTAATAGAAATGAAAGTAAATTTTAGGAGTTAATTGTCTATTTAGTGTGATTATAGCTGACACAGCAGTTTAATATTTGTCATACTTGTCTCCATAGTTAAGGATTGTATGGCGATTGTCCCATGGTGTCAACCTACTTGCCTGGAAAACATACAAATGTCCTAGATGATGAATGTATATTGTCTGATGTAATCACGGTTTCTTCTTTTCTAAGAGTCTAAAGTGTGCTTTATCTTACCAAGACTGCAAATGAGACTTTTGTACTTACCTACCTTGCTTTGCTTTCCTATGTATCTCCTTGTTTTCCACACACTCTGTCATCCCCTACACTGGAACTCCTAATTAAGATGTACGTTTTAGAAGTTTCCCAAGATGTGCGGTGGGCTGATGTGTGCTCATGCAAAGTCAAGCTCCTCACCAATTGAAGTTTATTTGAGGCTAATTGATGTTCGGGGCAGTGGCCATTAACCCAGGCCCCCAGTGCCGGGGAGATGCAATTCCCAGGCAACTGAGGCACGAATCAGCTTGTGGGTGGAGCAGAAGAACGGGCAGCAAAGGGGCTGTTACCACAATGGGGCTGCTCCAGACACGGGCCAGGGCCTCCAGCGTCTCCAGCTACTCCAACGTCTCCAGCTACTCTATTACACAGGAGCTGTTAACAAAGCGTGTGTGAGCACTACCCACTTGGAAGAAGTAAAAAGGAGAATAGAAGGGATCGACAAAGTCACTGCCGGCAACATTTGTATATAGATGAGGTGGATCTGTGTGAGTGTGTGGGTGCATGTATCCCCACATGTACGTGTGTGTGTGTGTGTGTGTGTGTGTGTGCCTTCGTGGACGTGGTTTTCCAACCTATAAGTTGGCTAGTTTCCCTGAGTCTATGCAGATAAGCGGTCCTATATACTAGCCCTAGCATGCCCTAAGCATGAGTTTTCCAGCTAGAGTACATTGGTGTGTTGTGATGCCAGCTTTCATATTTCCTCTCTATTAGAAAGTCCATATGAGACTTTTCAAAACAAGGGACATTGTTATTGGCAACTGCGTGGTCACTGGGACTTAGCCCTTTTCCATCTTCAGTGCGTACACTGTTACCGTCTTAGAATCTTACTCTGAGAATCTGATTTCTAAGGAAAGACTCTCTAAGAGAGACGAGGGGCAACATATTTCCCTTTCTATGCTTGGAAGTTGGGTGTGGTCTTCATTAGCTTAACCCTGTTTGTCTTATTTAGGCTAAGGGACTACAACCTTGTCCTTCTGTCTCTCATTATGTAATATTTTTCTTAGAGGATCCACACTTTTTATATAATTATGTAGTATAATGAACTGCATCATTGTCACTTACTTCATCTTCAAGCTTCTTCTATGATTTGACAGGATATATATAAGACCTCATGTCTTACCTGGACTTTTGCCTTTAGCTGCAGTTAGATCTTAGGGTCCAAGTCCTCTCAAGGTCTTGCTGAGCTGGGAGCAGGAGAGAGCTGCAACTTGGTGTCTGGCCTCTCGGTGGGGGTGGCTGATGTGTTTGTGTGCTTTGTGTCCACGCCCCACCATCTTAGTGAAGCCCTTATGTGGCTGTCTCTTGCAAAGCAGCTGACCTCTTCCTGAGGGAGTGTTTCAGAAGGCCCTGGTTGAGGAGGTGAGACTTCTTGTTACAATATTTTGTATCCCTTTGGCTTACAAAGCAAATAACTGACAAAGGGAAACTGAAATGTACTTTAAAGCTGCCATCACTTCACCAGGCAGAGTCTGAACTGATTCTAATCTACTCGTAAACTAAACAAACTACTCTAAACCTTGTAACATACATTTATTCCAGGCACTTGCCACTATGACCCCTGGGCTGGTCCTCGTCAAGTCCCCACCAACCTCCTCCAACCCTCAAAAACCCCCATCCCTCCTCCAACCATCAAACTTTCTTCCCCCTCCAGGAAGTCCCACCTTCCACTTCCTGTCCTTCTGCCCAGCTGATTGGCTAAACAGCTCTTTATTGAGAGTTGACACATTCACTCAGCATTTCTCCAGAACTTCTTATGACCTAATCCTGGACATTATGTGATGATATTTCTACTACGTTCTGTTTGCCATAAAGCCAAGAAGCTGTAGGTCAAGCCACTCCTCCCTGAGGCAAGCTCTCATGGCCTCTGTGCTAGGAGGCATGGTTTGTTGGGGAGCTGTCTTTGCAGACTGGGTGCCAGCCACTTTCTTAAGTGTCACTCCTATCCTAGTTTTGGGAAAGAGACACTTCAATAACTTAGCAACTAACCTACCAGAAATAGAAAGTCAGCTTCTAGAATATACTGTGGAAACCCAGATAGTCTAAAAAATGATTTTGTCCTCTAAAATTAAGTTGAAGAGACGTACCACCTGAAGGAAATGATCATAGGTGTTACAGCCTTGGGCCCCTTCTAGTTTGTGCTGAGGCTTTAAAAACATTGCTCACATTTGCTTCAGTTTCTCTTTGTAGGTTGTCCATTGAAGCTTCCTCAATACTAGAGTCCCCTGACTGGCATAATGAGGCTCTATCTGCTAAACCTGTTGTGTCAGAATCTTCTTGACGCTTCTTCATTTACATATTTGTAACATTGTGGGAACAATCATAATAGCCGGTTCTGTCAGGCCCATTGTAGCAGGCTCTCATTCTCTGATTGACAGGGCTAATAATTGATACTACGGCTCTATCTATTAGACTTCTTGTTTATTTGGCATTATATTCAACAAAATGGGCACTGAAAATCCTTGGAAATGTTATGGTAAACGTAGCCATCTACTCTTCACTCCTGTCACCGCCAATGGTTTGAATCAAACTGTCCCTAAATTAGTCAACTGGAAAAAAAGAAAATTCTTCATATTTCTTTAGCATATTTCTGATGTCTAGAGTCATTTCCCTGTCATCGTTTCAGCTTTGCTGAATGGCAGCTATACTTCAGAATTTCAAAGGAGTTTATACCAAAGAACATAACGCATTTCTTCTCAAGGCTGTTCCCTCTTCCTGACTGCTGAGACTGTACATGGCAGGTTAGACTCTTGGGAATCTGACAAGTAAGAAGATAATTCATATGTACAGAATAGAAAGCCCTTCAATGCTCCCTAATTCTGACTGTCTCCATCCCCTCAGTTAAGAAATCATGTGGATCAACTAAGTGCAGTGGAAGAAGGGCCACCAAACACATGTTGGTACTAGTTTGATGATGTTTTTTTGGACTACAGAAGTCACAGGCTGGAATGTTACATGCCTGGCTAATCCAGATGGTAATGCAGGCCTGCCTCTCTGCATATGGGGAAGGTGCACAGGGCAAGGCCTCTCATCTCCCACAGAACCCAAGTGTGTCTGTGATGGGTGCAGCCTGACTCCGTAAGGAAGAGTGTGAAGCGTGTGTTGCCGTGAACACTTCTCAGCTCCCCTTTGCTCACCTCTCAGTGTTGACCGTCTGATCATTCACCACATAGCAGATGATGAGTACTTTCTCACCATCTTTCTCTAGGCAATCTTTCTTGTTTTAATATTCTTTCTGCTGTATGGTCCAGGTGAAAAGAAGAGCATGCCCTCCCTCTATGTCCCTAAGAGTGACCACTAGGTACCCAACAGAGGTGTTTCTGTCCACCCATCAGGTCCTTCCTTTCAGAAGAATGTTTTGCAAAAATTTTCTGAGAAAAATGAAACGTCTAATTTAGGACACACAGTTTCAACCACTGACACTGTAATGAAGAGAATAGAGACTGGTTCCAGAGTCCACAGATTATCTCTCTTCCTGTGGAGGAATCTTGCAGTCTCCACAAGGACCCTGTTACTTATGATTCCTCCCACCAAGGTATATTTCTGAATAACAATTACTACAGAAACCGTTGGTATCAATGGACCTTTTAAATCAGCCCATAATAAACTAACTGCACACCAGGTCTGAAATGAGCATCGGTGATTCAAGACAATTCCAGATGCAGGTTTAAGTACTTCGACTATAGGATTTTTGTGAGTTCTTTTCCCCTATAGGAAAACACCATTTTGAAATCTAGTGTCTAAAAGTTGGCACCATAAGTGCAACAAAACCAATTCACATTTTTGCTCATGTTTATGCTCTCTTCCTCTTAATAAAGTTTCTCAAATGGCAATTTCAAGTTGTCTCTGGTACAAATCCTTCATTCAGCAAATAGTTATTAAGTTTTTAAATACATGCCCAGAACTATTCTTGGGCACTTCTGTTGACTAATAATAGACTTTAATGAACTATAAAGAAGAAAACAGCCAAGTGGCACACATCTGAATCTTGGCATGTGGAAGAAGTCATGACTTTGTTTTCTAAACTCTATAATTTACCAGTGACGCTTTGTAGGGATGGACTTTATCTTGTAATGCTTTAAATCACAAATTGTAAGTTTTAATGATAATGAAGGTGATAGTTTTTTTGTCAACTTGATACAAACCAGAATCCTCTGAGATTGCCTCCATCAAATTGCCCATAGGCAAGACTATGGTGCATTTTCTTGATTGATGACTGAGTGGGAATGCCTTGACCACTGTGGGTGGTGCCACTCCCTGGGCATGTAGTCTTGGGGTATATAAGAAAACCGGCTGAGCAAGCCATGAAAGCAATCCAGCACGCAGTGTTCCTGTTCCTTCATGGCCTTCGGTTCCTGCCTCTGGGTTCCTGCCTCCGGGTTCCTGCCTCTGGGTTCCTTCCCTGACTTTCCTCAGTGATAGACCACTACTTAATGCTGAAATAAACCCTTTCCTCCTGAGTCCCTTTGCCCATCGTGTTTATCATAGCAGTAGAAAGCAAACAAAGACAACTGGTTCGTTAATATTTTCCATGTCTTTTTTAGCCTTTTTTTTTTTGTAACTAGAAATTTTTAAAGAAAATTTCTGATTGGTTGGCATTAATATTTTTCCACGACTGCCTTTCATAACTCTTTTGAGTTTCTGTAAGGTCAGTAATGGCCAGTTTTTGCTTTCATTCTTAATCTGTGTCCTTTTGTGTTTTTTTCTTGGTTAGTCTAGCTGTAGGTTTGTCAATTTTATTGATCATTTTGCAGAGCCAACCTTGCTTGCATTGATTTTTTTCCTCTTGTTTTCTATCCTGGTTTACTGATTCCCACTCTGGTCTTTCCTGTCCTTCTGCCATAGGTTCACTTTATTTCACTATTCCTTTTATATTTTCTCAAGTGGAAACTACAGCCTTTAAAAGTTATAATTCTCTACAATCAGTAGTTCATACTATAATTTCCCCTAAGCACTGCTTTAGCTGTAGCTCGTAAATTTTTTAAAATGTAGTTTCCATTTAGCGCACACTATTTTCTAATTTTCTATGTTATATTTTTCATTGATCCATGCATTATTTCGAACTGTGTCTTTATTTCCAATTACTGGTTGACATCTTGCATTTCCTCTTATATTTTTTTGATTTCTGATATAATTCCATTTTGATAAGAAAACATTATTTTTGTATGATTTTGAACTCAAAAATCCACTAAAACTTTTACCATTTGGTCACTACCCATCTTTTGTCTGATCTAGTGTACTTCTCTTCGTTGCTTTCTGTCTCTCTCTCTCTCTCTCTCTTTCTCTCTCTTCTTCCCTCCCTCCCTCTCTCTGTTTCCCCTATCTCCTGAAATATCACTAAACACCATAAACACCTGTAAACACCACAAAAGTCTTTTAAATTTATTTATTTTTAAATTTTGTGAGAGTTTTGCTGATTTATCCAGTCTGACTGAACTCATGGCAACCCTCACAGGCCTTGGCCTTTGGAATCTCCTGCCTCAGCTTCCTCAGTAGCTGGCATTATAAGGCTTGTAGACCAAACATATAACTTTTCCCCAGTTTATTAATTTATCTTTAATTGCTTAATTAATTAATTAATTATATCTTTAAATTTATATTAACTTAATATCAAAATAATAAATTAAATATATTTGAGGTCCTAGAGGTTTGCTTTTTGTTTATTTCTCTCTTACATACGTATGAGATGCCTATATCTCATCTACAATCTAATAATATATATCATATATTTTAACTTCTTTATGATAGTATTTATTGAGTTTCTATGGCACATTAGTGTTTACCATTAAGTTACAGTGCTTTATGGGATTGTTACATTATTTTACATTATCTCATTAGTGTTTACCATTAAGTTACAGTGCTTTATGGGATTGTTACATTGTTTTTATCTCATCTCTGTCCTTGAAAGTCCACTTGCCGTGTATCATGTGCATCAGACATTTTCCCGCAACAGCCGGAGGCTTCACTCACATCTTTTCATTCCTCTCTTCCTCTTCTTAAGGTGAGGTTCTGTCCTAATCTACTTTCACAATTTTTCACTTTTCTTACGGTCATCCAACTACCCTTTTGAACCCTTTCAGTCAAATTTTATGTCTTTTTTTTTTGTATTTTTTTCTATCTTTAGAAAGTTTGTTGCCTGATTTTCATTGTTTGTACGACAGACGTACTAAATACCATTGTTACTATGCACTTTCACCATTAGAATACATTTTCTTTTACTTTCTGAACGTTATCGTAACAATGAGTTCAGTGGTTCAGTCTGTTGACTCTGAAGTTTGGGGTCTCTCAAAGACATCTTCTCCAGCCTCCCTTTCTTATTCATCAGTTACAGCTCTCTGCATCTTTCTACGCCTTGCCATTTTTTGTTTGAAAACTGGGTAATTTGACAATATATTGCAGTAACTCTGGCTTCTGGGTTTTTAGTCCCTCTCTGCCTTGGGAGCAATCAAGCTGGCCATTTGGTTGTTGTGGATGTTGCTGTTGCTGCTCTTGTTATCCGTGTCTTACTTTCCTCTTCAGTGGGTCACACTCTGATGTCTCTGCTTCTTTTTTTGTTTTACATTTTTCACTTAGTCTTCTCATTTGAAAAAAAAATGAAATCACTTCCTAGAGTTTATGCAAATGACCTTAGTGACAGCATCATCATTGGTTACAGGCCATATCTAAGAACGTTGAACCAATAATGCCTCTGTCTTTTGCTGGGCTTGTACTTTAGTGCTAGAGCACTTGCCTAGGATGTGTAAAGCCTTGGGTTCAATTCCTAGCACCACAATGGCTTAATTAGTTTATTAATTAAAATTGAAAAATGATAACAATTTTTTTCTCGAGTGTTGTTAACAGGTCACAAAGTCTTCTATGATAACTTAGAATTCAGAGCATAAAATCATACATTGGCTGAAAGACGGGGAAAGAGAGAGGGAATGGCATTATTTCATCCATCCATCCATCCATCCATCCATCCATCCATCCATCCATCCATGTATCCATATATACATTCATTAATCCTCCTCATTCATTTTGATACTACTTTTTATATACCTTCTGTGTATCAAGCGTTCTTCTGGTCTTGGAAACATAATTGGGAGAAGGCAGGATTGTCTTCTTTGCCTCAGAATCCCTCAAACTCATAAACTCTCCCATGACAATGTACTAGGAATACATAGAGCTGAGGTTACTGAGAATGAAGTGATGACTGAACCAATGGGTCAGTTAGAGCTTCTTGTAGAACATTTGAGTTTGGATCTGAAGGATGACTCAGTGTTAATTATACGAAGAATTTGACTCAAAGGGATGAGAATGTCTCTATTATCTGCAGCAGGGGGAAGGAAGCCACTTCATCGGCAAGAGGGACATGTCATGGGACTGTGAGGAGAGTGATGCTGTCTTGGAACCCAAACCTGTTTAAGTGATGTAGGGAGGAGACCCGTACTTCTCCTTTCTGGAGGACTCATGCAGGTAGCTCATTCTAAGAGGCCTTCTGGTTGCTGTGTGGATGACACATAAAGGTGGGACATTAGTGGCTGAGAACAGCCTCCAAATGTTGTGTTACTATGTTCTGAGCAAGTCACATGGGGGCCTGGAACTAGATGGAGATGATGGTCAAAGATACTCAGAGTAGATTTTTTTTTTTTTTGAGATGAGTTTTCCAGCCTGGTATGAATGACTGTGGACAGAGATGGAACGGTCTCTGTGCGAGTTGCTTCTGTTGAGTGAGTGATAAGTTTTCACAGTGTCATTTCAATCTTCTCCATCTTTTCTGTCCCTGGCTCTCAAGTTTCCATATGCATCTGCTTTGCGTTGGCATTTATATTCATAGTGATCCCTGATAAGTATCAAATGTATACATTTAAGTGTCCCATCCAGTTTCATATATCATGTGACTAATAAGAGGTTAATAGGCACTAATTGTTGTCAACTTTGCCAAAAGACTCTCACAAATCTTGTTAGTTTCTAGCATTCTGTTCATCTTGGAGCCTTCTTTAATGCATCTCAGCAGGGACTGCTTGGAAGCACCAGGGACTGCTTGGAAGGAAATATTCTTGGCAGCTCCTGGGTCAAACCATAACCACTCCTCTCAAAGTCTCTGGATGTTCTGGAGGGAATAGATAGATTTTTGCACTGTTGGTTTTTTTTTTTTTTTTTTTTTTTAACTTTGTGATCAAATTGCTCTAGATATTTTCTCCATCCAATTATGGCCATTTTCAGAGTAGAGCAACAGCTTTTTTTTTTCAAATTGTAGAACACAGTCATGCGTGTGCACAGGACACATCCACACAGCCTCCCCCAGCGTTTCCACATTAGTCTATGATGTACAGGAAATTAGTGACTAGACCTAGTAGCCACAGTGTAAATGCAAGGAAACACTTGCTTTTGTTTTTTTAGTGTAAAGGTTCTATTTTATCTTTTACTCTTACCTGAACCTATGTTTTTCTTTTCCTTGTTTTTCTTCCTTTCTTTTTTTCCCTAAGAACGAATGCAGATTGTAAGAAGTTAGTACTAACTTACAGAGAAATCATTACCTCTCTTATAGCTCCTTAATATGTAAACAACCTAGCTCAAGCTCCTTGTTTGGATTTAACTTCTAGGACATATATACATTAGAATAACTCTGCCTTCTCTACCTGTTCACATAACAGTTTGGGAGCTATTGGATCATTAAGTCAAATTTACATGGCAAAAGCAACAATGGATCTGACTGTCATTCTGTAGGTCATGTCACCTGACTTCTTACTGCTACTTATTTAATATTTGTGTGTGTGTGTGTGTGTGTGTGTGTGTGTGTGTGTGTGTGTGTGTGTGTGTGCATGTAAGTCAGTGCACATGTGCTTGGGGGAGGATGCTCTAATACACGTGTGGAAGTCAGAGGACACTTTGAGGAAGCTGATTCCTTGGAGATGGACCCCAGTCAACAGGCTTGGAGGCCAGCACCATGACTCACTGAGCTGTCTCTTCGGCCTAAGAATTACTACTCTGAGATGCTGTTTACTCAGCAATGTATGCATTTGTTGCATTGAAAGGGGCATGATTTGAAATGCACCTTCACGTCACTGAGAAGTCAGCTCGTTTGAGGGACACGTTCTGCTGAACCTTTGCTTCATACGATGGCCTCTCTGAATAGTGTCATGATGTGAGAAGTGCTTTAGCGTGCTGAACTTCGAAGTGGCAGAGGGGCTTGACTGCTGGCTCCGAGTGCAGCCAACCGCAGGCTCCGCCTGCCTGGCTAAGGTGCTCTGACTGCTTCCTGTGTCCCACAGCTCACCAGGTTGAGGGAACTTACAGTGAGAGCATCCCTGCCTCTCTTTCTTTCTCACTATCCCTTTGTCCTGTCTCCTCTCTATCTCTATTGCTCACTGCTTCCTTCTCCTTCATTCCTTCCCTTTATATCCATATATTAATGATGTTGTTGTTTTAAATGGCATTAGGTCTTTGTACATATGAATATACAACTAGTTTACCTTTCAGAAAATAATTAATCTTTGTGTTTGTACACACACACATGTACTAAGTATGAATATGTGTGTGTTTATGTGTGAGCATACTTGCCGTGACACACATACGTGGAGGACAGAGCATACCCTTGGTGGCAGTACTCACCTTCCACCTTGGTTGAGACTGAGTCTCTTTTTGTTTCCCATTGTCTACTTCAAGCTAGTTGGTCCCTCAAGCTTTCAGAGTCTCGTGTTCTACCTCTTGTGCTGTCGTGGGAGCTCGGGGATTGTTTATGTGCCAAGAGAACGCATCTGGTTCACAGGCATGCTGGGGTCAAACTCAGCTTCTCACACTTGTGTGCCAAGCACTGTGTGCATTAAACCCCCTCCTCTGTGTAAAGTGACTTTTAAAACTTAGTTCCTTCTGCTTCTAAGGTTGACCCACTTCTGCCTCTGTGTGTGTGTGTGTGTGTGTGTGTGTGTTCACACGCATGTGCATGTATGTGCTATGCTGGATATTGAACCACTGAATCCAGACCTCCAAGAACACTTGCACAACTATTCTGCCACTGAAGCATAACCCTCACCTTGCCTTTTGGTTTAATGCGTTGACCATGTTAATGTTCCAATCCTTTCTGCTCTGACTGTAGGGTCTTTAAACAGTCTGTGTGATAGCCTTTAGCCTATGCATTCTCATGTGAAGACAGCCTTCTCTTTTTCAGCTCAGCCCTTTTCAGGAGCACCTGCAGCTCCGATTCCTTCAAGTCTTCCACAAAGGATCCCTGAGGTGCACGGCTTGCACTGTATCCTAACGTGCACAGCTCTCACTCTAACATCAGTGACTCTGGGGTGTCCTGGCCCCAGAGTTTCAGAAGACTTCCCTGCTTGGGCTTTCCTGGCCTCTCATCCACCAGCCTCCTTAGCTTTGCTTGGCTCCCTGATTGAGTCCACCTGTCTCCGAAGCACACTTTTCTTCATCCCTTGTGTCTTAAATGTCCTGCTCACTCTGGCCTCCTACCGCTCTCACTTTGGCATAGACAGCTGTTTTGCTTTTATAACTGACTCATAAGAAAATCATATACACATATCAGTGACTAAAGGGTAATGTATGCTCTTCTTTACTGATTGCTGTTTTTTTATCATTACTATTCTATTCCACACCACTCTGGATCACAAATGGTTGCCCTTAGACACCAGGATCCCCATGATCCACAGGAGCCAGCCAAGCACTTGGCTATATTAGATATTAATTTTCTCAGCCATCCTCTAATATTAAAAGGGAATGCCAGCATCCACAGGTTATTCCACTCTGTGCTGTTTCTTTTCATTCTGCTCATACTCAAAATACTGGGATTTGCATCCAAAGTCTTGAACTCCTTTCTATACAATGGACTCTTCTAATATGGCTGCAATCGCCTGTGCCCCAGATTACCCATAGTCTGATGGCTTAAGGCTCCTTGCCAATGCATGTCATTTCCTGAAGTCTCCAGTGCTCTGCATTTATTTGAGCAGTTGGTGTCACTACCCAGATTTCTGGTGAGTGTCTCTCATTCACCATGGCTAAACCAAAGTTTCTGACTCCACACCCACCTGCTCTTCTGTTTGTGTCCCCCACCCCATGCGCACCTGACACTCTGCTTGTGTCCCCCACTCCATGCACATCTGCCATTCTGCTTTTGTCCCCCACTCCATGCACACCTGACACTCTGCTTGTGTCTCCCACTCCATGAGCACCTGCCATTCTGCTTGTGTCCCCCACTCCATGCTCACCTGACACTCTGCTTGTGTCCCCTACTCCATGCGCACCTGACACTCTGCTTGTGTCCCCCACTCCATGCACACCTGACACTCTGCTTGTGTCCCCTACTCCATGAGCACCTGCCATTCGGCTTGTGTCCCCACTCCATGCGCACCTGACACTCTGCTTGTGTCCCCCACTCCATGCACACCTGACACTCTGCTTGTGTCCCCTACTCCATGAGCACCTGCCATTCTGCTTGTGTCCCCCACTCCATGCGCACCTGACACTCTGCTTGTGTCCCCTACTCCATGAGCACCTGCCATTCTGCTTGTGTCCTCCACTCCATGTGCACCTGACACTCTGCTTGTGTCCCCCACTCCATGCACACCTGACACTCTGCTTGTGTCCCCTACTCCATGAGCACCTGCCATTCGGCTTGTGTCCCCCACTCCATGCTCACCTGACACTCTGCTTGTGTCCCCCACTCCATGCACACCTGACACTCTGCTTGTGTCCCCTACTCCATGAGCACCTGCCATTCTGCTTGTGTCCCCCACTCCATGCACACCTGACACTCTGCTTGTGTCCCCTACTCCATGAGCACCTGCCATTCGGCTTGTGTCCCCCACTCCATGCGCACCTGACACTCTGCTTGTGTCCCCCACTCCATGCACACCTGACACTCTGCTTGTGTCCCCTACTCCATGAGCACCTGCCATTCTGCTTGTGTCCCCCACTCCATGCACACCTGACACTCTGCTTGTGTCCCCCACTCCATGCACACCTGACACTCTGCTTGTGTCCCCTACTCCATGCACACCTGCCACTCTGCTTGTGTCCCCTACTCCATGCACACCTGACACTCTGCTTGTGTCCCCTACTCCATGTGCACCTGACACTCTGCTTGTGTCCCCTACTCCATGCACACCTGACACTCTGCTGTGTCCCCTACTTCATGTGCACCTGACACTCTGCTTGTGTCCCCCACTCCATGCGCACCTGACACTCTGCTTGTGTCCCCTACTCCATGCACACCTGACACTCTGCTGTGTCCCCTACTCCATGTGCACCTGACACTCTGCTTGTGTCCCCTACTCCATGCACACCTGACACTCTGCTTGTGTCCCCTACTCCATGCGCACCTGACACTCTGCTTGTGTCCCCCACTCCATGCGCACCTGACACTCTGCTTGTGTCCCCCACTCCATGCGCACCTGACACTCTGCTTGTGTCCCCCACTCCATGCACACCTGACACTCTGCTTGTGTCCCCTACTCCATGTGCACCTGACACTCTGCTTGTGTCCCCCACTCCATGCACACCTGACACTCTGCTTGTGTCCCCTACTCCATGAGCACCTGACACTCTGCTTGTGTCCCCCACTCCATGCACACCTGACACTCTGCTTGTGTCCCCTACTCCATGCACACCTGACACTCTGCTTGTGTCCCCTACTCCATGCACACCTGACACTCTGCTTGTGTCCCCTACTCCATGTGCACCTGACACTCTGCTTGTGTCCCCCACTCCATGCGCACCTGACACTCTGCTTGTGTCCCCCACTCCATGCACACCTGACACTCTGCTTGTGTCCCCTACTCCATGAGCACCTGCCATTCTGCTTGTGTCCCCCACTCCATGCGCACCTGACACTCTGCTGTGTCCTCCACTCCATGCGCACCTGACACTCTGCTTGTGTCCCCAACTCCATGCACACCTGACACTCTGCTTGTGTCCCCTACTCCATGCACACCTGACACTCTGCTTGTGTCCCCTACTCCATGTGCACCTGACACTCTGCTTGTGTCCCCCACTCCATGCGCACCTGACACTCTGCTTGTGTCCCCTACTCCATGAGCACCTGACACTCTGCTTGTGTCCCCCACTCCATGCACACCTGACACTCTGCTTGTGTCCCCTACTCCATGCACACCTGACACTCTGCTTGTGTCCCCTACTCCATGCACACCTGACACTCTGCTTGTGTCCCCCACTCCATGTGCACCTGACACTCTGCTTGTGTCCCCTACTCCATGCGCACCTGACACTCTGCTTGTGTCCCCCACTCCATGCACACCTGACACTCTGCTTGTGTCCCCTACTCCATGAGCACCTGCCATTCTGCTTGTGTCCCCCACTCCATGCGCACCTGACACTCTGCTTGTGTCCCCCACTCCATGCGCACCTGACACTCTGCTTGTGTCCCCCACTCCATGCGCACCTGACACTCTGCTTGTGTCCCCTACTCCATGCACACCTGACACTCTGCTTGTGTCCCCTACTCCATGCACACCTGACACTCTGCTTGTGTCCCCTACTCCATGCACACCTGACACTCTGCTTGTGTCCCCTACTCCATGCGCACCTGACACTCTGCTTGTGTCCCCTACTCCATGTGCACCTGACACTCTGCTTGTGTCCCCTACTCCATGCGCACCTGACACTCTGCTTGTGTCCCCCACTCCATGCACACCTGACACTCTGCTTGTGTCCCCCACTCCATGAGCACCTGCCATTCTGCTTGTGTCCCCCACTCCATGCTCACCTGACACTCTGCTTGTGTCCCCCACTCCATGTGCACCTGACACTCTGCTTGTGTCCCCCACTCCATGCGCATCTGACATTCTCTTTGTGTCCTCCATCATCTAAGGCAGCTTGATCTCCCAGCTGGTTTTGAACTCAAAACTCTTTGGGTTATGCTTGAGTCTCATCTTTACCTATCCTACACCCACTCACTAAAACCTTTGTCCTACCTACCAGACAGCTGTATATATTCCTGTGGCATTCTTTTAGCTGGGTCACCATTGCTTCTCTCTGGTGTTACTATAATTAAGGCTCCAGTTTCTCTGCCTCTATTTTTCCTACCCTATATTCCCAGCAAATCATAGCCAAGCTGTGACCCTCGATGTATGTGTCACGAAGCATCCTCTTCTTTCTTTAAACTGTGCAGTGAATTTCCTCTTCTGTTTTTACTGTATTTCTTGAGATTTCCTGTAGCCACCTTGTTCTGTGCCATCATCCTCTATCCAGCCAGCCCTCTGTGCACCAGCTTCACACATTTGTGCTGTGGACAAACCAGGCTTGCATTAACGTTCATTCCCTTTAGTGGTCACACTAGACCATGAGAATCCAGCTCTACCAGCCTACACAGATTTCCTTCTTATCATTCATGAATTAGCCTAAATTCATACCGGTGGAGGGGCCACCTCTGACCACACAGTCGGAACAACTGCTTTTGATCACGTCAATGTAATTCTCCCCATGGCAGTCGTCAGCATTTTAATTCTGTTCGCCCCTTGTCTCTCTTCATTTCCACCACGTCTACATCTCCTATGATAGGACCTACCGTTTAGCAGGTTTTCAATTAAATATGTTCCTTCAATAGTTGAAATTAGCCTTATTAACTGTAAGAGCGGGGAAGATCTGCTAATGAACTGGAATCTACTACATTTTGTACTTGAGAAAAGAGCCTTCATAATTCTTTTTAAATACCAGACAAAAGTGATTTTTAAATGAGTCTTTGACCAGAACAAAAGCGAAACTTAAAGCAGAAGAGCCAAGCCTTGAATTTGTTGGAAAAGAATGACAGCAAAGTATAAGGGCGAAGGCTAACTCATAGGCTCTGCAGTAGAGTCGACGAGGGTCGTCCTGACTGGTTTTCCCTCACTTTGAACAATCATTGACTATGGTAGTTGTTACTTGAGCATAGAAAGCATTATTCTTGGCCATGAAACATAGCATCATCCAGTTAGTTGTTGGGTATCTGTCAGCTTAGCTGTGTTGGTTGATTGACTTTGGTTTTTACTTTCTTCATGGACTAACAAACCACCCATATGATGAAAAGCATATTTTATTTTCCTTTTAATACTATATTATGCTTTGTGCAATAAAATCTAATTGTTATTGTTGTTACATTATCACATTAACTTGATTTATCTTGATAATAACAGTGATTTGTACTTAATGAGTATCTAAAATGATGTGAGATCCTTGGGCAGAAATACCTGTACTTTATGTGTATATAGTTATATTTTTTTCTGTAATCTTTGTGAAGACAGGGATTTTATTGTACATCTTTCACGAGATTCTAAAAC
Source organism: Acomys russatus (assembly GCF_903995435.1). Classification (NCBI taxonomy): domain Eukaryota; kingdom Metazoa; phylum Chordata; class Mammalia; order Rodentia; family Muridae; genus Acomys; species Acomys russatus. The sequence goes on along the minus strand of NC_067149.1, from coordinate 66,630,623 downwards.
CACCTTGTTGCAGTCAACTGCTTCAATTAGTTACATACATATAATATGCAGTGGTCAAATAAGATAATTATGATTTTATGTATGTTTGTACATATGTATATACAACATTGTATATATAATATAATATAATATAATATAATATAATATAACCCTATTATAAGGCTTAATGATCATTTCTACATCCACTGATCTGGTTTTTCATGATTCCTCAGTATTCACCAAAGTGGACACGCCTCTATGCTATGCACACTGTGTGCTGGTCTCGTAACACTTCCGATCTTTTGTGGGCTTCCAAGTCTTCTGGGATTCAGCCTCAGTTTAGACGTTCCTTTTCTCCAATATTCTAACTGGTTGATTCAAGGGTGAGACCCATGTTTCCCCTGAGGTGCTCGGTGCTCCCGGTTGCCCCTTCTTGTCCATGTTTATTCCTGTCATAACACTTTGCCTCTGAGTGCTGAAAGCGGCCTCTCATTTGACTCCATTCTTCTGTAAACTTTCATAAAGCAAGAGTTGTGCTCTATAGCCCATCCACCTATCCACCCACCCGTCCATCCATCCATCCATCCAATTGTCTGTCTGTCTGTCCATTCATCTACTTACCTATCGTTGATAGCACAGTAACGGCACATAAACTGTCATCAATAAGACATTAAGTGAATGACCTGGTCAGTATCTAATGGACACACTGAGGAATGAGCTATTGAAACAATACAAAGGAAAACTCAGCCATTGTGTCCCTGCAGCTTTGAACCTCCAGTGTCTAAGTTGTGATGTTGCCATTGGGGATGTTGAACAAGGAGCTTTGTGTTGTTTTGAAATGTGTAATACTTTTGTGTAATTTTTTTACTTTTTAAAATCTTGAAATCCATTTAGAAGAATTGTGAATTTTTGTTTAAAAATAATACCTCATGCTCAGAATCAAGTAATTTCAATAATTTACAGGTTAGGACACAATTATACATGTACATGTGAGTGTCTGTGTGAGTGTAAACACACATTACATCTATATTCATTTTTAACACATGTTAAAAATGAAGACTCCATTCATCCACCCAAACATTTCATCTTTAGCTTTTCATAGATTAAGCATCTACCTACCATTTTGAACTAATACGATTTTAGTACATTTATTGGGTGATTTTAGATCCCTGCATCCCTGATACTGACACAGAATTCCTTAGTGAATGTTTATTCTGTTTCTTTATTGAAAGGGCCTTTCCGACTGCCTAACCTAACGTCTGAGTTTTGTGTGGGAATCCCCTTTTCTCTCTCCTGCAGAAAACAACCATGAGACCTCAGACATGAGACATGGGATTTTCAGGCATAACTGCACAACCCATGATCACTTATATTATCCCGGAACAACACAGGGTTTCCACTGTGTGACAGTTATGCCAGACTCGTCACCAAGTGCATGATTTGAATCTCGGAACTACCTAACAGAGGAGGGAGCTTGTCTTGGGGGCCTGAGAACTCCAGGACGCGGGGGTCCCATGCACACCTGAGCACCACCATCTGTCCTCAAACCCCCCGCACTGTCTAAGGCTGTGCTTGGGACACTGACTGTGAACCTTTAAATACGTATGCCCTGGGTCTTAACTCAGGTGGTGCTTATAGCGGGGGTAAAACTCCACACCCAGGACCAACTTGAGGAGGAAAGGGTTATTTGACTACACGTCCACACTGTAGTCCTGCAGTGAAGGAAGTCAGGTAGGCACCTGGAGGACTGGTGGACAGAGCTGATGCCGAAGACATGGAGGAAGGTTGCTCACTGGCTTGCTCACCATGGTTTATTCCATATGTTTTCCTATAAAGCTTACAGGACCACTTGCCCTGAGGTTAGCCCCACCCAAAGGCACCTGGGCTCTCTCACACCAATCATCAATGAGGAAAATCACCGGTGACTCTTCTGGGGAAATTTTTCTCAATTGGGGTTCCATCTTCCAAAATAACTGTAGCCGTGTCAAGTTGACATAAAACAAGACAACACACCAAGGACACGAGCAGGTGCTTCGGAAATCTGGGCTGCAGGTCCCACTTTCTGCGGTCTGCTTTTCAGGCTCCAGTATTGATCTCGATCAGGCCAGGTTTGTGGTTTGCAAGCACTTGGGAGGGGTTGGCACTGTTCCACCTAGCACAGCCAGTGGGTGCCAGTGTTGTCAGAGGTGTTGATTTGTGGCTCCCGAGCACTCTATGTGGCTGACCCAAATTGAGATGTACACAGTTGACAGTTGTTTCAAGGGCTTTCTCTTAATTAACTTAAAATATATTACTTTTAATATTCATTACTCAGATAACTTATTCTATTCTTACTATAGAGGGTTAAATACATTTTAAAATGGCTTCTACCATTTTACTTTGCAAAGTATAGCCACTTAGGAAACTTAAAATAAAACCATTATTTCTGTGGACTTGTATTTTCCAGTAGTATTTTAATGTAGAATAAACTTCAGAAATTCCCGATTACCAACTGTGCTTATCCACAAACTTCATGCTGTGGTGCACTTCAGTTTCAGAATCGACAGCCACTGATGGTGCGCAGAACACTTGTCCCTGCACAGTGGGGCCGGGAGACCCCGTTCGCATCCCTGACTGGAGATAGGAAGGACTGCAGACTTATGAGAAGCAGAAGACCAGTGGTTAACCCCTCCTCTGTCCTCGTCATATTCTGTGTGGCTGACGAACGCTACCAAGTAGTGTAAACACTCCTTGGTCTTTTTTTTTTTTTTTTTTTTTTTTTTTTTTTTTTTTTTTTTTTTTATCAGTAATAGTCGTTTTGTAAACAGAGCAGAGGCTGTTTCTAAACACCCTACTCACTGCAGTCACACAGATGGAACCATGCTACATTTAAAGGGATGAGAATACTATGGACAATAAAAGTCATTAATGGCAGTAAATACTCACAAAAAGTGAAGTGATTTCTTCAAAGGTAGAATGAAGGAAAAATCGTAATAAAGCACCAACAAAGGCTATGTGTGCTCGTAGGAGACAGAAGCAAGAGAAGATATGAGAGAAATTTCTGATGTGTGGAAGGCTCCCTTCAAAAAAGAAAACAACAACGAAGACAGGATTGCACTATGCTTTTTAAATTAGGCCAATTTACATACACTTTGTCTTAGAATCAATGTATATTGGTTCTAAATAAAGTGAAATATGCAACATGAATGGCAAATCCCCATAGTGTAAAATACAGCCAATACAATTGTGTGAAACTTTATGGGAGGGAGGGGAGGGGCACAGAGAGGAATCCCGCTCCCACCTTTCATCAGAGGGAGCAAAGGGCGCTGCTTTAGCTGACAAGAGTGAGCATTCAAGTGTAATTTAAATTCAGAAGGGCAGCGGCTGGCACAGAGAAGGAGAAAAGACACCTAAACACCCTGCAGGAGGCAAAGGAAAAGTACCCACGCGACGTTCCTACACAATATGTGCAGACAGCATCTGAGGGTGAGCAGGTGTCCGAGTGTGGTAACAACACTTTGTGGCGGAGCCTGGGGAAGGAGGGTTATCACATTTGGGCCAGCCTGGGCTACAGTGTGAGATCCTGTCAGAGAGAGAGTAGGGGGAGGGAGAGGGGGAGAGAGACGGAGGGAGGGAGGGAGAGAGAGAGATTATCAATCACTGAGTAGAGAATATGAGGAAAATACATTTATTGTCCTTAGCTCATTTATTGAGGTAGAAAACTCAGACAAACAGAAGTCTGTTTTACTATCAGCTTTTACGTCCATAAAAGCAGAATAATTTGTCCGCTTTGAAATTCCTGGTGAGAAAAACATGACCCATGTATTCATTGTCTTGGCTATAAATTCGTTTGTGATAAAGGCAAGGTGTTCCTTGCCATTTAGATTAATAGCAATATTTCCCATCATTTCTAACATGTATTATAAATGAGAACTAGACATTGGCTCATTCAGAAGAAAACAATGGATGTCAATAACAGGTGGTGGCGCTTGGGGGCGTCCTAAGGCACCGTCTCTAGCCTCGGTGGGTGTAGTCTTGTATAAGGTTAATATTGCCCAGGATTCCCATTATTAAAGCCCAAGTTTTATTTCCTGCATTAAAATTAAATCGAATGGCCCTTTAAGCTTTGATATTTTTGACTTACTTGCTTTTGACACTGGCTCCGGTTAAACTTGATCTCTATTTAAGATGAAGACATAAGTTTTGAAATGTACAACGTGGTATTCTTTCCTTTGTGACTGAAAGACAAATTTTTGGACATTGAAAATATCGTGAGTCAATCTGTACTTGGAAGTTTACCAAGCACACTTCTCAGAGGTTGAAATTCTACTTGAGCACACCTTTGGGTACTCAGCAGAATTTATTGAAAATTAATAATAGTTATACGAATCACATGTCCTGCTATTTTTTTTATCCAGTAAGGTGTCATACAACTTCTTAAATCCAAACCACAGTGTGCAGCTGTCCCAAACTTGTGAACAGGTTGTTTCAAGTTTGTCTGAAATTTAGAATTTGCAAAATGTTTTCCTACAAAAATAACATTTTGAGTTGTGTTTGAGGAAGCCAGGCCAGCCTCAAAGAAAAATACTATTTAATCTATAACTTAATGTATGGATTCTAATTCTAATTTTATTGTTATTTTTATTTATGTTATATCTCGATCATAGCTTCCCCTCCTTCCTTTCTTCCCAGTCTCTTTCTCTTCCTCTCCCCATTTCTCCTCCCTTTCTCCCCAGAGAAAGAGAGGCCTCCCATGGGCATCAGCCTACAGTTTACATGTTAAGTTGAGGTAGAGCTAGGCATATCTTCTCCTACTGGGGCCAGACAAGGCAGTCCAGTTAGCAGGAATGAATCCAAAGGCAGGCAACTGAGTCAGAGACTGCCCTGCTCCTCCTGTTAGAAGTTCCATGTGAGGACCAAGCTGCACATCTGTCACATCTGTGTAGGGGATCTAGTGCCATCCCATGTATGCTCTTCTGTTGGTGATTGAGTCTGTGGGCTCAGGTTAATTGATTCTGTAGACTTGACCTCTTTGGCTCCTTCAGTCCATCCTCTCTCTTCCATAAGATTTCCCAAGATCCACCTGTGGGTCCTGCATCTGTTTCCATCATCTGCTGGGTGAAGCCTCTCAGAGGACAGTCATGCTAGGCTCCTGTATGCAAGTATAGCAGGATATCATTAATACTGTCATATTCATAATGAGGTTCACTCATGGCATGGGTCTCAAATTGATCAGTCATTGGGTGGCCCTACACTCAATGTCTGTTGCATCCTTATCCCTTTACATCTTGTAGGCAGGGAAAATTGTGGGTTGAAGGTTTTGTGGGTAGGTTGGTGTCACATCCCTCCACTGGAAGTCTTGCCTGGTTACGGATGGTGGCTGTTTCAGATTCCGTGTTCCCTATTGCTAGGAGTCTTAACTAGAGTCAACCTCATAGATTCCTGGGGGTTTCCCTTGTCCTCATTTTCTATCTTGTCTCAGAGATGCCCCCAACATCGATTCCAGTTCTCTCTCCATCTGTCCTCCCCACGCCTGTGCATATGAATGTTTGCCTGCCCCTAACTGGGCTGCCGTGTGTACCACAAAGGTGGTTAAGAACACTTGCTGATCTTGCAGAGGCCCCGGGCTCCTTGCCCAGCACCCATATTAGCGTGTTCACAACCATCTGTAACTCTAGTTCAATGGACTCGTATGCCCTCCTCTGGCATGTGCAGATGGTGTATGCACACAGCGCACAAGCATACACTCAGACACGACACAAGTCCACAAAAAAACAAACAAGCAGATAAATCTTCTTTTTAAAGACCCTCCTCTCAGGTGGTTGCAGGTTGCATCAAGCTGATAATTAAAATTGGTTGTGACAAACTCCAGCTCTCTGTGTCCATTCATTTGTGATCCACTTTCACTTACTGGCAGAGCTTGAGGGTGAACATGTTCAAACACATGAGCCATGGGCAAGAAGTCACATCCAAGCCACATCCACTTGCAACTGTGTTATACCCCTCTGCTTTCAATAGAACAATTCCAGCCATTTCATTGTTCCCAGATGAACCTGGTGATATTCAAGATAGATTAAGGCTAAATGTGAAAGCATCAATAAAAAGTAGTATTTTAAGGTATGTGAGGTAAGAGCTGTCTTAGAGGCTCCAGATTCCTTTTATTTTAGCTTCTTCCATCTTCTTTGCTGTTCTCTTTAACTTTTTGCAATTTATAAAAGAATATATGATATGTATGAATTGATATAACCAATTAAATATACATGAGTATTTACACACACACACACACACACACATAGTTTTTGGTCTTTTATCAAAGTTGGCATTTTATTTATTTAATGCCAAGCATATTCGCAGTATACACAAAATCTTTAGCAGTTGGGAGGTTAAGAAATGGGTAAGATTGGTCAAATACTATAAAGCTTGAAGTATACAACAGGAATAATGTCAGTCATTTAATCTACTGTGGGCTTGTTACGGTTGATAATTCATGACAAGAATAACAGATTTGTAGGGTTGGGTCTCGACAATCAAATAGATGTCGGCTCCATATATCAAGATACATACAGAAGTGGCAGTGAGGAGGCTGTTGACTGACTGCACGGACTTTGAAATTCCTTCAAGAGCCAGGAGGAGAAACAAAGTTAGAAGAGGGGTCCAAGGTCATGATGCTACTTTGGGACTCTTATATTTAGGTGTGAGTAAAAACAAAGAGAATAAAAGAAATTTCCCAGAGGGAGATGGAAGACAAGTGGCTTTGACCTTGAGACATAAATTACAAAAGACAAAAATGGCCAAGGAAACCTAGGAAAGGCTGGGTTCAGAACCACCTACAGAGCAGAGCCTGGTGTCCTGGAAAAGACTGTGGACTAGCCATGACTTCTCCAAGGTCATGTGCCATGAGCTATCCCATTGGGTTTACCAAGGCGAAGGTCACTGTTACTCTTAGAAACACCATTTTGGTGGCACTAGGGGTGAAACCCTACTTTATTTCTCTGAAGTGGCTAGAAAGTGGTTAAATGGTAAAAGCCAGTGCAGAGATGATTTTGAGAAATGATGGTTGGGTCGTAAAGGTGCAAGGAATTACTGTAGAGTCTGGCATCAGCGGCTCACTTCACGTTGGGCAGGTCCTACCCTGCGCCAACCCTACACGATGACATCACAGCAGCAGTGGTGTGTTCTCAAAGGGCTGGCCACAGAGTCAATGTTCTCAGTGCATTTGCAGCAGAGCCAGATTTGGTTTGGTCCTTCAATTATGTGGCTTCTGGAGATCACACTCAAGCCATCGTGCCTCGTAGCAAGTGCATTCACCCACTGAGCCATCACCTCAACTACTGATGTCATTTTTCACTTTGCTTTTTTACAGACAAAGTTGCATAAAGCCATTTTCGTGCAAGTATGTGATGTAACTTAAGCAAATTCCCCCTTTTCAGGGGCTAAATCACTTGCTTAAGACATTGCCTAAGTATTTACGCATTTACTTTATTCTTTATGTGTACGTAAAACATCCTTTGAAAACATGAATAGAGATTTCTGTGTTGTTCCATTCCAGTGGTTTTTTATGCTGGGATGCGTCTGTGTGAACAGAGGTCTTACATCACAGCCTCAAGCATACACCCATGACTATGGACCCACTGGTGTTGAGTTTTCAAATGCATCTCTTTGGAGTGCGAGTGCCTAAGCTTGTGCCCTGTCAATTGTGGAGTAAATGAAATGCTTAAATAAACTGAGGTTTTAAAGTCCAGTACAGACGCTCAGCATTCTTTTTTATTTTCTCATTGTGCGCATTGTATGTGACATACACAATCCAAGCACAGTTGACTGTAGGTTGTTGGTCTGTTGGGATTGCTCTTAGCCAATCACTTCCTCAAGCAGAAAACATCCCCAGCTCTGTGAGGAGCAGGATTCCTGAAGGGGGTAATCTGATGCAGAATTTGTGTGATTTATCTTATACAGTTAAGTTACTGTTTAAAGTTTGTGAAAAAATACTTTATTAGCTATAGCTTTTAATGCTGATATTGCACTTCAGTGTTTACAAGCAGTTTTGCATTTTTATTTTTTTTTAAGATTTATTTATTTATTATTTATACAGTATTCTGCCCAAATGTCTGCCTGCACACTAGAAGAGGGCACCAGATCTCATTGAAGATGGTTATGAGCCAACATGTGGTTGCTGGGAATTGAACTCAAGGCCTCTGAAAGAACAGACAGTGCTCTTAACCTCTGAGCCATCTCTCCAGCCCCCGCATTTTTATTTTAATTGTAAATATTTAGATAATCTTTTGAAGAGATGGCATCTTGTCTGTCCTATTACAAAAGCACCCCAGAAGACTGGGTGTAGACAGCAACTCACACCTAGATTCCTTCATGCCACATAATACATGTCTGGGCTTATATAGAATGTTGCATCATTTCTGAGATTTCTAAATATCAGTCAGTACGAATTGATTATGCGCAATTACATACGCACAGTCTCTAACTTTTGATGATTGGACTGTCATAGCATCAAAGCAGTAAGCCCCGAGTAGAACTGCCCTTTGTGGTCTCCCAGGCTGGTGCTACGCCATGCAGTACCCTTCTGCAGAATGTCAAACAACAGTGGCCAGCCACAGCCCCTCAGCCATGTCAGAAATGCTGACAACCGAACAAAGTAGCTCTGTGTTGCTTAGCTAAACTCAGATGCAGAAAACACAGGTTTGACGTACACTTAGAGAGTTGAAGAGCATCTTCAGCAGACATAGGGTGCAAAATTTGGCCCACCTGATACTGCCCTAACCCTAGGCCTGTACATAAAGTGTTAGTATGGAGAAATAAGCCCATTTGCTAATTAAGTTAATAAAATGTGCCTGGAGAGTGGGCTGGTCTATGTGATTTTCTTCATTGCATCTTTAAAAATCTCATTTCTGGCCAAATATTTTGTTTTGATCAATGTATTTTTAATGTATTTCATCCCAATATAAAACCCCATATATGTTTATGGGGTGGAGTGCTGGCACATGACTGGAGAAAACTGCGGAGTGCTGTTACCCAAACTGTCAAGAGTGCCTTCTCTTGCTTTCTTGGGCACTGTATTTCATCTAAAGAAATCCATGGAAAGGGTTAGAGCAGTGTGTGTGTGTGTGTGTGTGTGTGTGTGTACATGTGTATGTGTGTGTAACTCTATCTCTCTCACAATTTCATCCCTCAAATCTAAATACAACAGTGACAGAACCAAGTGAGAGATGAGACTAAACTTTCTCCAGATGAGCACCACTGTGGTCTGGTCCTAAGTGGCTAGAGAGCCAGTTCTAAGAATTCCAAGACAGTTTAATGTCTGAGCGCCCGCAGAGCACTTGCTTTTGTTGTCACTCTGAAGAGTTACACCAAGGAACTGTAAACCCTCATACCACTGATAGATAAGGAGTGGCCTGGGCTGGGGTGTGGGGCCTCTGGGCTCCATGCCTGAGGTCTCTGCCATGGCCTAGCTGTCTTGGAAGTGTCTGAAAGCAATTCCACAAGTGCTTTCCTCAGGTATGCACTCTTAGACTGAGAAGTCAAGTCACAGGACAAGCCCAAAGGAACGCAAGCATTGACTTCAGGCTTGTTGTGTGGCCTTATGTGAGTTGTTGGGCCTCCGTGGCTGTCCTCCCGGTTACCTGATCTGTGCCCCATTATGTGGAGACAGTTCATGACCTCCACGAGAAGAGGAGATAGCAGGCGGCCCTGCCATGAAGACCCTGCCTGTATCCCCCCAGTAGGCTGCGGTGCTAGTGGCATGGTGGTGATTTCGGATGCCTGCTGTGAAGGTTGTGTGTGCCCTGCGCTTCCTTACTGTGCACTGTCTGGGGCTGCTGGGGACGATACTCACTCTGACCTGGTCCCTGCTGAGATCAGTACCCCAGCAGCAGTCTCCTCAAGTTCAGGGCTCTGATAATGGAAGAAGCTGCTGAGATTCACTGTCAAAGACTGGTTCTTGAGTTGAGCCGTGGATGATGGGAATATGGGAGTGCTTTTAAGTTTTGTAGACACATGTGTCCACACTGTGTATTAATTTGGACAAGCCGTCTTTAAAATAGTCTTAATAAGGCCGTTTCTTCTCAACTCGATTTGACTCTATTTGCTTTGAGTGCCTACAAAGCACTGAGGTAAGTGGTTTTACTAAATCGTCTGGCATATCACTTTTGTAAATAGTGGTAATAAAGCATGCAGCAAACACTCAGACAAGCACACATTGTTACACAGCAGCGTACACACATCAGCGCTGGCAGTCTCCTCTGGGATTATCTGGGCTGTCCTTTCAAGGTTGCCATTGCTAGAGATATGACTGTATTAGATACTTGTTGATGGCAGTGTTGGAACCTGCATGCAAACAGAGTAACTATATCTCAAGGAAGCGTGAAACAGCGACTTTCCAGTGTCTTTTCTGCACTGGGAATGACTGCAAAGAAAATAAGGGAATATCTTAAATGTTCTAGGGGATACGAGTAAGCTGTAGGAGATGTGGCCACTTGGCACATATTATAACAAGAGAGGGAAGAGCTGTGCTGAAGAGAGGGCTCAGTGGTTAAGGGCACTGGCTGTTTTCCAGAGGACCTGGGTTAAGTTCCCAGCACCAACATGGTAGCCCACAAGTGCCTCTCACTCAAGTCCTGGGGCTCCAACACCCTCTTCTGGTCTTCGTGGATACCAGGTACTCAAGGGACATACAGATATACATGTAGGTAAAAAATACACATATACATAAAATAAATATAATTTAAATATATTACAGCAATGATGGTGAGAAAAATAATAAAACACTACAAAAGACAGACTTGTGACATCTGAAACATTTTATGTTGTTATGAGGTATTTGAGATTCTTTTAAAGCCTTCTAAATTCTAGTATTTATTTCTTATATCTTGATTTCTTTCTATATCCATTCATAAGATCCCCAACTACCCTGTGAAAAGAGAGATTTGCATTTCCAACTCACTTATATTTTAGTTTAATGTGTGTGTTCTTCTCTCTCTGTTTTTGTCTCTCTCTCTCTCTCTGTCCCTCTCCTCTGTCTCTGTCTCTGTCTCTGTCTCTGTCTCTGTCTCTCTCCCACCCCAAATAATTCCAATGCTAAAACCTCTGGAGACTATTCCTTTTAATTTCTTTTTAACTAACTAGTTACAACTAGATTACTAGCGAACTGGTTTTATCTACAGAATGCCTATTAAAAATCATGCATGCTGGGGATGGAAAGATGTCTCAGTGGTTAGAGCACTGGCTGCTCTTGCAGAGGACCTGGGTTTGGTTCTCGCCATGCACATGACAGCTGACGACCGTTGGGAGCTCCAATCCTAGGAGATCTAACACCCTTTTCTGGCCTCCACGGACTCTGTACACACCGTGTATAGACATTCATGAAGGGGAAAAAAGCCCCATACACACATATGCACATATTTTTAAAATGAGAACAATATATAACTTTTATTGTGAAATTTATCCATTTAATAAAATTGAGTCTTCCATTTCCTTGCGCTTTTTTTGCTCATGAATAATTATAAAGTAGACTCAGAATAAGGCATTTGTAAAAGCTCTCTAATGTTTAAATTAGAACGCTAATCTTCACTCTTGACATTGAAATATACTCTTGTATGGATATATGAGACTTGAAGATCAAGAAAACCTCTGTACTCCTACACCTGCTTCTGCGATGTTTTTAAAACCATAGATATATAACCCAAATCACATGTGTGTGAGGGAAGCGTGGTTAGATGTATTTGACAGAAATTACAGATGAAGATAAATGAGGTACATTTAGTGTTTTTAAAGTGGTAGAATACAACGTACGTCCGGACAGTTCTGTGATGGTTTTGCAGTCCAGCAGCACTTCAGCTCCCATGTGTCCTCAGGGTGGTAGTGAGACAGTGTCTTAATCGCCAGGTTGGGTTAATAGTTAGTAATTTATGTGTTTAGTATTCTCTTCTCTCATATACATAGATACATAAAAGTTTCTTTTATGCAGCACTTCTGTTGCCTTTCACATCACTTCTTACTTTGCTTGAGCCACAGAGTGGCGTCTGTATGGAAACGCAGTGGCAGTTTCCTCCTCGCCAAGCTTTATCTGGAGGAGGAGCAAGCATCAGGTCCTCTCTATTTAACTTAGTGGTCTTGATTGCATGGGATTGTGGTTCCACTTTCTGTTCCCGGGCACAGGTTTCTTCTTGGATGAATCTCAGAACTCAGGTTGCTCATGAAGCCCTGAGTTTGGCAAAATGCCGTATAATGGCTTCTACAGGGCTGTGTGGTCAGACAACAGGAAAACCCATCAAAGAAGAGATGTTAAATGGAGCATATTTAGAACAAGAGTAAGACTTGACTCAGTCCGATCGTAAGGACCACGGTGAGCGGTGGCATTCTCCACACCTTAAGTGCAATGAAGATGGCAGGAACTGTCTAATTGTGAAAATAGCATCTGGCCACGTGGGCAGGTGGAATGGAAGTTGGATTTCACAGCAATTATTACCACTGTGAAATTAATAATGGCATATATTGAGCTACAGAAACCAAAAGCTAGCCCTTCGTTATACTTTTACAAATCTTTTAACTTTTTTTTTTCTTCTGCCCTTTGCCTTTTGCCTTTTGACCCCTCTCATTGACCGTCTTTCCACGGAAGCTTTGACTTGTTACTTTCCTATTTCTGAGGCACTTCTGATAGGTCATACACCTGGTTAGATCTTCAGCCCTTTTTAATGGAAAAGGTAGCGTGTGTGAGTGTGTGATGGGGCTGACGACAGAGGCTATATAAGTCATAGCTCCATTTTGCCTGAGATGGAGTCTGCTTTCTTTGTCTTTTAGAAGGATCCCACATCAGTGGCCACAAAACTGTCCATTTCACTAGCTTTTTATGTTTTCCAGTTTTGTTTTGCCCATATTTCTCACAGAGCCTTTAATACGTATGAAGCTGTGTATTTCCTCTCACGTGGTCCAGAGTAATACTTCAGTATTTAGTTTTGGTGTCTTTTAGGGAATTATTGCTGCTATTATGTTAAATTCTGTATAACATACAACCTTTCACCAAACGCCCTAACATCAAATGTGTGCCAAGGACACTCTTGTCTCTTTGGCTCCACCCCTGTGGAATGGCGGTTCTTACAATTGAGGCACTTCTAAAGCAGGCTTTCTCACGTGTGTGTGTGTGTGTGTGTGTGTGCTCACATGTATGTAGGTGTACATGTAATGTGTATGCAGGCAAAGATCAGAAGTTATTATCTTTTTCGAGTGTTCTTTCTTTTTTTTTAAATTTTTTTTATTTAATTAATTTATTTAGATTACAACTCAGTTGTTATCCCATCACTTGCATCCTCCTGTTCCTCCCTCCCTCCTGCTGTGTTCTCTTTCTTATGTACCAAGGCAGAGTCTGCTGTTTGGTGCTGCAGCTAGCTGATCAGCGCTGCCTAGTCCAACTACCTAGCTTGCCACATGGATTCCCTGTTTCCAAAAGTAGAGGCAGCTTCTAGTTGGGTTCGGGGCAACCAAATACCAGTGCTCACCACGGAGTGCCAACCACTTCGCTTGCTAAGCCATTCCTAGCCCCAGGGCAAGCCTCTTTTAGACATAAACTCAATGGTGGAAGTTGCCATAAACTTGAGAATTGGACTAAAATGTGGCCTAAGCCATGCCAGTTTCCATGCCCAAGTTTAGGGTTCCAAAGTCTTCTGTATTTTCCTCAAGCAAAGATGCCCAGGTATCTGGTGCTGCAAAACTCCCTTGGGAATTAAACAGGTGACCTCAGGCCCAGAGCCTAGGTATGGAAGGAGAGTGCAGAGACTGATGAAGAGGGTCATCACATGGCCTGGGACCTAATAAATCTTTATGCACCAGTGGAACTTGTCCTGAAAAGCCGGGAGAGAGGCATGGCCAGTGAGCCCCAGCAGTGACGTTCTGCTATACAAAACCCTGGGGGTCAGGGTACTGCAGGCTGTGGAGAAGGCGGCCAGTGTGGTGGAGCAGAGAGCCTCACTTGGATATCAGCCAGGCAGTGAAGAGTTAAACTATGTGCTCAAAAGTTTTGTTTTATATATATCATCATCTCTCTGGTTTGAGTTTCACCCCTAAAGGTGAACTCCTTTGAAATGTATTTATGAGTTCTTCATTTGATTTAATGTTATCTCAAAATCTGAAACTGTATTCTATGCAAATGACTTTGTATTGAGCTATTACGAATGAAAATTTCAGACGTGTTAAACAATGCGAATGAGAATTTCCTGACATGTTAAATAAAAATGCATTACAGCCCTCCAAAAGCACATCGGCCCCGGTCTTCTGATAGAATTTAATAAATGTTATATATAGTTGATAAGGAATTACTCAGGGATATTTATTACTAGTTTAGTTTATAAGCACTGAACTACTTTAAAACAAGCAGAAGACATAGGTCTGTGTAGTAGTCCACTGTTTCATTGGATGCTAATTTCTGGCTTTTGGGTTAGCACCAGTTCTTACAGGGCCGCCACATGGTAAATTACTTGGAATGTGTAACATGACGCCCATGTGAGATATTTTCTTAACTGAGATGGTCACAGGTGAAATCCCTGCATGTAAGTTTATTGGGTATTCCCAAATTGCTATTGCTATATTTTCTTCTGTAACCTACAAATAGATGGCATCTGCCCGGGTTTTCTGTCTGTTCTCTTTGTGAAGTCGTGGTTTTTCTTGCCTGTTACATGGGGGTGGGGTGGGGTGTCTGCCTGTGGGTCACTGTACAAGGCCTTGGCTGTGCTGGATTGGGCTACCTCCGAATCTCCTCTGGGTCTAAGACGCCAGCTGATGAACTCGTCCTGTCCAGGACATGCTGAGAGTGGGCAGAGGGCATACACGCTGTGAGTGGGAGGGGGCCATCAAGCACTCACTTAGGAAGCTCTGTGCTGTTTTACTGAAGCGCATGGCACATATGAGATGTAAGCACTGGGGTTGGAAGTAAACTTTTACAAAGACATGTTACAAAGGAGAGAACAAGTTATTTAGGGCTGTGTGATCTACAATGTGTCAAGGTTTTCATTCTTTGGCAAACAGATACATGAATATCATCACCCTGTGTTTATAAATTGAATTTCCCTTACAATGATAGATGTTGGAATTTTTGCCTGCTTAATACTACTTTGTTGTTGTTTTTTTAAACAATTTGTTCTTTGCTTTCTTTGCTATTGGGATTTTGATATTTTTTTTTTTCATTGATTGCGAAGAACTTAACTCATCTCAGAAATTAGCTCTCTTTTCTCAGGTGTGGGAAAATGATACATATCTTCTGATTTTTCTTTTTAGGACACATTTTGTTGTTCTGTACTTTGGGTGTTCTATTTATTTATTAGTCTTTTACTTATGACTAGTAAAGTTTGATCTCATCTCATTTCTAAAATTGTGTTTGAGTTTGCTCATGTTCCTTGCTGGCAATGTGTGGCCATACTCCTATGCTTCCACCCTCCGTGCATGTGGAGTCTGTATCCCTGTTCATGGTCATCATCACATTCTCCGACTGTGGCATGTAAAGAGCGTGTGTGTGTGTGTGTGTGTGTGTGTGTGTGTGTGTGTGTGTGTGTGTGTGTGTGTGTGTGTGTTTGTGCGCGTGCGCGTAGACTTCTTCCTCTCTTTTGCATTTCCTGTTTCATCAGGTCATTAGATGCTGTGTGGTTCTAGTTTCCAGGAATATGGCCGTTTTTCAACAGTCATTTTCTAATTATCCTTCTCTATATTGTATGAAAAGAAGAGTTTACAGAACTTTTGTACTTTAAACATACGTCTGTATTTTAGTGTTGAATCTGTTAAATCAGTGCTTGACTTAAAAAGAAGTCAGGCCTGTGAAAGGGACGTGATGCCAGCAGTCTACCTAGGGACTTGGCATGTCTTTCCATATATTTTTTTCAGAAAGTTTATTTTTATTTATGCTGAGCATCCATTATGAGTGTGTGAAGGGTCCGCAGAGGCCAGAAGAAGGCACTGGATCCTTAGAACTGGAGTTACAGGCAGCCTTGAGCTGCCCAATGAGCTGGGGATTGAAACTGGATATTATGAAGAAAACGACCAGTGCTCTTAAGTACCGAGCCAGCTCTCTGGCTCCACCTTTCTATATTATTTTTAAAGCTCTCTCCAAATAAACCTTGTATATAAATAAATCTATATTCAGGTAGTTTGTTTTAGGGACTAATTCTAGTGTCACCCCCATCTCTGATAGCAGTGTGTGATCATATATGTATGTATATATATGTTTATATATACATATTAATATGAATGTGGCACCGTGTATTAGTACTAACATGAATGCACACTCTGAAGTACTTATGTTTCTCTCTTGACATTTGTATTCTCACAGAGCTTCCAGGACTTTTCAGACAATTTTGTAATTTATATTTTATTGAGCACATATATATGTTATAAATATATTACATGTAAGTATATACAATATACAAACAATAACTGCTTCTAAATACTTCAGGTGCAGACACTGGGCATCTTACTTGAAAATCAGATTTCTTACCCACCCCCAGGAGGCATTTTGCATCACACAATGGGGCTTTGGTCATTTTCTCTTGTTACAGACAGGCTCCCCAGGGTAGCACACTGGCTCTGCATTTCTAGTCAAAGGACTTGCATTCAAATTGTCTTTTCCCTCTTATCACTTGTGTAACCCGAAACCAGTTCATTCTTTCCCTGTCCTTTTTAAATAAAATTGTAGAGAAAAAGTAAAACAAGGAATCTTTGTAAAAGTGGTACATCTCTCGCCAGTAAGAACCCAGTGGCTGTTTGTAGACTAGCTTATGAAGCCCATGTCCTAACTTGCGTCATAAATTTATTTTTATAAGTTTATTGTTTGATCTTCTTTATCTTTTATCAGTAAGGGCTTAGGTGTATTCATTCACTCCAGACTTTTCTCACAATATTCCCCAACAAAACTGAGGACACACTTTCTTTACAATATATTTTATTCTTCATGTCAGGCAAACTGACCGAGTTGTGAGGACCGACTCAAGTGGAAGCTGGTTGCTCGCACCAGAAAAACATTGTGGTTTTGTTTAATTAATACGATCTTAGATGGTGGCTCTGCTGACAGACACAGAGGCTTTCAGTCTCTGACCAGCCCTCCTGAAAGGTTTACAAGGGGATTTCTAATCTCAGAGCCATTGTTTTGTTTTGTTTTGAGTCAATTACCATTTATGCCTTTGTTTAAATAAACGGTAATAAGTATTTTATATCTAAATAGTTCTTCAACTGAGGGACAATTAGTAGATAACAACTATCCTTTCTCACCCTATTTGCAAAGGTGTGTATTTAAATTTTAATTTTTTAATATACATAGGGATGGTTTAAAGTACCACATAAATCAAAGATCCTGCATTCATCTTTTGAATAACTGGACTAGTGCATTCATTTGAAAATGCCATTTTTTCATTCAATATAGTTGCTTTCCTGAATCATGACAGCAAATGATTTTGTGGGAAATGAGACAAACAGTCACCTTGGAAGTATTTCATAAGTGGGTCCATAGCATCCATGTTAAAAATCCAGATTTTTAAAAATATCATTTACCTTTGAGAACTTATGATGTTACAATATTTTCATTTCCCCTTGAATTTTCACTTGATGTTTTTCAAATTTTGGGTCAGTGTAGAAACCTTTTTTTATTCTTTAATCCACCGTTCTATGTCAGGAATATTCTATATGGGATGTCTCCATCAAATCCCTCCCCTTAGAGCTCAGGGTATCCCAGATAAGAGGGGGCTGAAAGAGTGTAAGAGCCAGAGGGGCAGAGGACACCAGGAGAACAAGGTGCTCTGAGCTCAGTCAGTATGTGCTCACAGAGAAGTGGCTTCTCTTCTTGGGGTTCTGTGAACTCTTCACTCAACACAAGTGTTCAGAGAGATTGGCACACGTCCCTTTCCGTGCTCTGACACCGCATAGACCTTACCTGTGTCACAAGGAGAAATGCTTGTGCATGTGAGAAATGTAAAGAACAGAAATGCAGTTGGTTTTACTTTGTTAGTTGAGGTTTTTTTCTTACTTAAATGATTTTATTAGGCAGAAGCTGTATTCTAAGAGTGGGCATCAGAAATTCAGTTGATATAATGAGGGGCACCTTCAAAAATCATCCTGAGGAGAGGACAACGCCGTGAGAAGGACTTGTTGCCGTCATGAGACAAGAATATGATGTTTTAAATAGCCGTCTGAAGGTTAATTACATTTTCATCTGTTGATGCTGTGTACTGCATCTGGTGTGCGTCTGTGCGTCTGTGTGTCTGTCACAGTGGATGGCAGAAGACAGAAGACAACTGGTGGGACTTGGTTCTCTCCTTCCGTCATGTGAGTCCCAAGGTCTGGCCTCAGGTTATCAGGTTTGGCAGCAATAGCTACAGCCTGTTGCCAGTTCAAGCAAACACCCTTTAAATCTAGACACTTGTGAGGATGGGTTGGTGTTTTCTGCCTCCATCTTGGTCTACAGTGTGGGAGTGCTTTTAACACACTTAGCAGCCAGGACTGACCTGCTTTGGGGCTTAGTAGAAAGATGTTGAGAAACTTAAATACTTAGGAGGAGAAATAAGAAAATGTCAGTCACCTTTTTTGCTGCACCTAACTGCTTACAGCATCTCTTGGTTTATTTTCCTTTTGAGACAGGACAAACATTTACTTTTAGATTTTAAATTATGTCTATGCATGTATATGTGCATGTGGGTGCAGGTACCCATAGAGGCCAGAAGAGGGCATCAATTCCATTGGAACTGGAGTTGTGAGTAGACTTGGGAGCAGGGAACTGGACTAAGGTCCTCTTCAAGAGCAGCAAGGACACTTCACGTGAGGCAACTCTTCAGCTCCTCTTTTCTATCTTTGGACTGTCCCATGAGGTGATGTGTCCTCAGGAAAAGAGCTACTGTTTTAAAGTAATGCTGAAATTCTTCACAGTTGAGTGGAGAGTTGGGTCTGACTTTCACACGAACTCTGGCACCCCATATTTGACCATGTCCCCTGGATAGCTAGGCCTGGTGACTCTCAGAGAAAGGATAGCAGGCTACCAAGAAGAGACTTGACACCCTATGAGCATCTACAAGTGGAGGAGGTTCCCCTCAGTCACAGTCATAGGGGAGAGGAGTAAGGGGAAAATGACAGGGAAGGAGGAATGGGAGGATACAAGGGATGGGACAACAATTGAGATATAATATGAATACATTCATAAAACATATTAAAAAATAAAGTAATGCTGAAGAAGAAATAAGATCAAACAAGGAAGGCAAGATGAAAGTGACATTGCCTCCCGGGGAGTGAGAGTTAGAAGGAGGCTGTGTTCTTGACATATCCCACCTGAGGGCCACTTGTTCAGACATACTAGTGGCCTTAGCAGAGCTTTCAGGTCCCAAAGCCCTTGAATTTATGGGCTATCATCTGTGCGCTCTCCTGGTGTGCATGTATGAAAAGGGGTCAGGTTAGAATTATTTTGAAAATAAATACTACGTACTTCAGCCGCTGTCAGAAGGACTCCCACACTACAGGACCCAGGCCACTAATGAGGTAAGTTTTCAGTTTGTGTGACAAGCTCCCTGAGACAGTGGAGTGACCCATGTTTGTACACTGGCTGGAAACTCCTTTTTGCTTAATTTTTGCAAAGAGACAATCTCCCAACTTTGGGATTGGGAAGGACTGATAACCAAAGCTAACACTGTATCTGTGTGTCAGGGTCAGTTAATTTTCTGACACTGATAGTCCCAGAATTTAGCATGGCTATTATACTAAATAAATTCTCTCTCAGAACAGCCCATTCAATTGCATGAAGTATGAAAACTGCACTCAGATGGGAGAAACAGCTACCACGTACATCATCCCTGCCCATGGCTGTTTCAGGTTTAAAGCAGACGATGTTTAGTCATTCTGCCCTAAACAAGGGGAGGTGTACTGTCCTTGAGAAAAAAAGGCGACACTGGAAACACTTACAGTGAGGTGGCTCCCGAAAAGGGCTCTTTCGTAGGAGTAACTTGTGTATCATCTTAATAGTTCTGGGATTCTCTGAGAATTTTCCAGTAGTGCTCTCCAGCCTGCCTCCCATTTCCTCTGCCTGTACAACTCTTCTTTTTTTATATTTGCAATGGAAACATGAGTTTGAAAGCACACTCTCGTGTGTTCCTTCCATTTTCCACGGTAGCACCACACCAGCACAACAGACTTTACTGCATAATCTCTGTTGGCATCTCTCTTCCTAAGTTCCTTTGTCACCTGGGAAGATGAATTTGTGGTTCCATATCTGCATTTGTGCACAGTACCCATGAACCCACCAATTGCAGCTAAATTTGGTTAAGTTCTTGCCAGCGAATTTTCATTTTTACTGTGGTTTTTAACTCTTATCATCTTTAATATGGGAGGCTTGGATATTAACAGATCATTTGAAATTAGTCATTTGATTATTTTTATGAAATAGATAGCCTTGGAACCCAGCATACAGGGGACTGGGTGAAATTTCCAAAAGTTTGCTGCTAATCTGGACTGCATGGAAGTTCTGCTCTAGCCTGCACGACAGAGTGAGATACTATTTTAAAACAATAATAAAAGTATTATTATTATTATAATTAAATTTATTTCACTTTTCTTGAATTGTGTTGAAGTCATAGAACTTAGCATACAGATAATAAATGGATGGGTGTTCAGTGAATACCAGTGTGTCTCAATCCATTTACAATGAGAAATTTTCTCTAATTATGAGTAGGTGTCTATCAACCACGATGTCAGTGTTAATCCGGACAGTGCCAGCTACATAACTAGTTGAATAGCTTTACTTGTTCAAATAATTGACAAAGTATTATAGGTTTACTTAACATGCATTATGTGCTAGTCATAAAACACTCAAGCACTTTAACATTTAGTACAAAATAACAAGGTTTTTCACGTGGCACACTTAATCTTAAACATTGTGTTAACTGGGTTAGCAGCATTGCCTAATGTACTCACAAGGCAAATTTTGACTAATTATTTGGCATGCATATTTTCTTTTTTGCCTGACAGTCTAGAATTATGGAACTTCTGGTTTGTATTATAGAATTCAAATAAAATAAAGCTTTTGAGGCATGTTTGAAAGCACTCGTTATGAGCTGATGGTGGCTCATGTTTGCAGGCTCAATAAATAGGATGCTGAGGCAGGAGGATCATGAGTTCAGGACCAGGCTGGGCTCCATAGTAACACAACGAGACAGACCTGTCTTGGACACGAAACGAAACAAAGCAGACTGTTCCTGCTATTCAAATATTAAGTACAGTGTTATCACAGTGAGAAGATTTTATAAAATTAAATTTGAGTGAAAATATCCTGAAAGTCTTTTAGGTCCCATACAACAGTAGCACCAGCCGGGGTGGGGGTATCTCTGTTCAGCTCTGCTATGACGTTGCAAGTGACACGTGCTGTGTGACCTCACCTTCCCTGTGCCCACGTGTGAACACTATCAGAGCTAGTGGTGTGTGCAGAGGTTCAAGCCTGTGCTCTGTGATGTCCTTCTGCTAACCAGCACTAAAACGACACACTTTCTACCCAGTTTTCAATCTGCTTCAACTCTTAACAAAACAATGGTGCAAATATATATATTTTTTAAAGTGTGTGTGTGTGTCTCACAAACTCATGGCCACTCCTACTTTTACATAGGAATTTGAACTCAAGTCCTCCTGTTTTCATAGCAGGGCTCTTTCCCACTGAGACATCTCCCTAAACCCTATAATCAGTGTCAGATGTAAAACTGACACTCAAACCAATTTGCAATGTCTCATATTTTATTTGTGTTCGTTTGGTATTTCCATACTTGTGAAGTATGCACATATTACATGGATACACCAACCAAACAGAAGGTAAAGAAGATCTTTTCTTACAGTAGAGTTGGTTTTAAAACACTTTTTTTTTTAACCTGTGCTGGTGACCTTCAGGATTAGAACATCAAAGAGGAGGCAGCGGTAGAGGCTGTAGCCAGCAGCTGGGACCATGTGGATCACAGCATCCAGCCGTCTGGCCCTTATCTTCATCCTGAGCTTTATGCTGCCACCATGCCTCCTCTTCTGTCCCTGTTCCTGTAACTCCCTCTTAGGTACTCTTTCTCTTGCTCCAGCACTGCCCCCTCCTCATCCAACACAAAATGATAATTACTATTTAGAAAAAATATTAAATATTTAAAAACACATATAACCCTAGAGTTCCTGTGACTGTTATTAACAGGAGAAGAAAATATTATTTTATATACATTATCCATCAGAGTGTATTAAAGGATGGGTCTCTTAAGGGATTAAAAAAATAGATATTTATGATAAATGCCATGGCTTTCTCATTTTTTATGTAGAAGTAGGTTGGTGTTATAATAAAAAATAACTTGAGGCTAATGGCATAAAAAATAATGAGTAATATCCTTCTCCCCCCACCCCCAACTGCTTAAGTGAGTACCAAGTCATTTTGACACATCCCTGTTAACAGCTTTTTCAGGGTGGGTCTTAATAGTGACATGCTCAAATCCTACTCGTGTGTGTGTGTGTGTGTGTGTGTGTGTGTGTGTGTGTGTGTGTGTGTGTGTGTTTCTGGATCTTTCCTGAATGGTGGGTCTCATGATGATTAAATTATTTTCAACTTTGTCCCCAAATTTCTTAGCTCTGAATAAAGAAAAAAATATGCCAGCGGGGATAAAGCAATCCAAGATTTTCACTTGGAGAATGTGTATGGCGTGTCATTGTGTATGTCTGAAAAAGTAAACTTACTGTCTGCCTGTCGCCAGGATAAAAAAAAAAGTGGGACCTAATCAAACTGCTGTGGGGTCAACCCTTGTGGTTTTAAAGGCCCTTAATGTTATCCAGCTGCGAAATAAAAGCGACTGGGAGGGAAGGTGGAAGATGTGGAGGGGCTGGGGGGGGGGGCATATGGAAAAGCACAGAGAGTCTGGCTTTTATTTTTATTTTTTTAAAAGTGAGTTCAGTGCCAGCCTGGACATTGGGTGTGCGACTATCAAGCCATTGTTTCTCCCATTTCCAGAGTAGCCCCCAGTTAATCACTTCGGCTTTGAAGGGAATTTCCTCGTGGAATTCTCCACAGAAAATCTAATCAACTGACCTGCCCTCTCAACAATGGAAGGCTTTTTTTCCCTCTCTCTCCCTTATTGGGGCGGGCTCTGTAATGTAGCCTTTTGTGCACAGTGAGCCCTCCCAGTAGGAGTGGGGAGCATATGTGTGCGAGTGACTGTGTGTAGAAAGCGTACTATCTTGTGTTGGAGAGTGTGTGCTGCGTACTCCCTAGCCAGATGCTGCTGCTGCGGTACATGGGGGCCGCTACCACCCCCTTGTGCCTCCGTAGGTGCCTCTGTCACTCCATGTCAAAGGTACATTACCTGGTTACCTTCCTCGCCTGCCAGATTTTTATCTAGATAATTGGAGCTGCTATGGAGGCTGTGCCTTGCCAGGCAGCTTAGGCTTTGGAGAGCCAGAGTTTGCCCAGCTTATCTGTCCCTGCCTGGACAGAGGAAATTAAAGAGCCCCGGGGCTGGGGGCATACCCGCTCTGTCCACCCTGAGCTTCCTAGCTATCCATCGAGAGCAGGAGCGTCCACTGGTCAGGGTCATCTTCCGGTTGGGGGTTCGGATTTTCCTGCACCCCTGCACGCTGTGTTTAGCATGCAGATAGCTGCTCTTCTCTATGCCTGTTTTCTGGAGTTGTTTGAAGCTACAGAAACTTTGCCTGGGTTGCCAGGACATTCAGAACACTTTGTGGAAAGCGAGAGCTAGCCCTGAGCCCGGCAGAGTGAGTGACAGCCTGTTTACAGGTTTCCTTGAAGGGGCCTCTGCTATATTTCAGTCTGTCAAAGTTGCCTTTCTTCCCTCAGAACAATGCCTGATTGTTGTGTGTGAGTTAGTGAGTGTGTGTGTGTGTGTGTGTGTGTGCGCGCGTGCTTGTGCACGCGCACACCCGTGCTTGTGTGTTTCCGTGTATGCTTGAAGAAAGTCTGGAGTGGGGGGGGGGGGCGGGCTGAGGAATAACAATTCTTTGTGTAAAAATGCTGTTACTAACGTGAACTCATTTTACTTAATTAGTTAACACTCACAGTTTGATTGGGGCTCTGTTATAAAGTTATTTTTTTAATCATCCCTAATTGTATTTTGGACAGTGATACTGGTGGTGGTGGCGTGTAGGTTGTGTGTGTGTGCGTGCGCATGTGGGGTGTGTGTGTGTGTGTGTGTGTGTGTGTGTGTGTGTGTGTATGTGTGTGTGTGCGCGCACGCACTGTGGTGTAGTGTGACTTTTATTATTTAGAGGAGAGAGCACAGGAGACTAGTTGACTTCTACCATTCAGTGATGTCCAGGAGAGAGAATTTAAGAGGTAGGGACAGTCACCCCGAGGTTGTCTAATGTCTGGCAGCAAGAGCGTGCGGCTGTGCAGACAGGGAGCAGCCAGACCGTTGCTGGAAGTGTACTACCCCTTTAAGAGAATGGTCAAGGAGTCCTAGGAGAGAGAGAGAGAGAGAGAGAGAGAGAGAGAGAGAGAGAGAGAGAGAGAGAGAGAGAGAGAGAGAGAGAGAGAGAGAGAGAGAGAGAGAGAGGAGGGGAAGGGGGAGAGGGAGAAACGGAGAAGAGGGGGAGAGAGTAAGAAGAGAGAGACTGAGAGAGAATCCATTGGTTTAGAAGGTTTGGACTGACTTGACAGGTTCAGTTGGAGCCGATCATAGGTGGCCGCTGTGACAAAGGGAAATTGTGCTTTTCCAGCATGCTTACTGACCCTGATTTACCTCAGGAGTTTGAAAGGTGAGTACTGTTTGGTTTTTTTCCCCCCTAATATACTGAAGTGCAAACTCTTCCATTTCACAGTAGTCTCTGAATCCACTGGAGATGCCTCCCCCAGATTGCGTGTGTTACAGCAGCTCTGAGCTAGGGTCTCTGCAGCCCTGGGAGCTGATTTCTGTTGTGGTTGCCGGACCAAATTGAACTGATTTGCAAAGTCTCCTCCGAGCTTACTGCTAATGTTTTTAGGTTGCGTCGGATCACAGGCAGGAAATTAAAAGAACATTAAGCATCTCTCCCCCCCCTTCCCTGCTGCTCTCTTCCTCTCTTCCTCTCCTACTTTCTGCCTTCATTGATTCCCCCACACACCTTTGTAGATTGCTAGCATACCCAGGATCTCTGTCCCTGTAATTTCTGAAGTGACAGAAGGCTTCAGTGGTGGTTACAGCGCAGGCTGTTAAAATTCCTGTTTGATCCCTCTGTTAAACTTCGGAAACTGCTCCGAAAAGCAGGACCTTTTGTTGATACAGGAAAGCCAGGTTGTTTTGTTTTGTTTTGTTTTTTTTTGTTGTTGTTGTTGTTCTGTTTTTTTCCCAAAGGAAATTTAACATCACAGTTAAATATTAGTAGACGATTCCCGAGGTATCTGAATTGAGGGGGAAGGGAAAAAACAAGACACCCTCTCTTTAAGTTTTGTGGCCACTTTTGTGCTCACTGTCTTAACTGAATTTTGATAAACTACACTTTCCGCTGTGCTGTGATGGGAGGGAGTTTGTGTGCCGGTGACTAGTTGTTCCTATTTGGAGAGGTGTATGCAGCTCCCTTCCATTTGATGCTGCTGCAAGTAATGGGGGGGGGGGGCTTTTAAAGAATTTTAGCCCTCCTCATGTCCCTGTAATTATGCACGATGATTTTTAAGTCTGAGTTCATGTACTAGTACAAGTTCATTTTTTGAACTATAAATAGATTTTTGTTTGCCATTAAGAAGAACTCAAACTTCGTATTCTGTACGGTGAATTAAAAAAAAAAAAAAAAGCTAAAAAAAGCCAGGATGCAAGATACCCAGGCTTTTTTTCATTTCCATGCAAGCTATACCTTCTGTATAAACATTTGCTGTATCTGACTATGCAGTGCCCGCTAGGTGCTAGACCAGCTGGTTAAAAATATGCGAAGGCAAGCTGTTCATCACTCAAACGCCTGAATTTGATATGAAAAGACGGAAAAAAAAAAAAAAAGAAAAGAAAAGAAAGGACAAAGATTAAAACATTCTAGAACTAAAGCCATGGGAGAGAAAAAGTGTGGAGAGGAAAATAAGCCTTGGATGTGGTCACACAGTTAGAGAAACCACTGTCTGACCAGGGAAGAAAGTAAAATATGTAATGCACGCTCTCATACTGACTTCCCTGTCTTTCTCTCTCTCTCCTCCTCCTCCTAATTAAGAAGGTGGATCTATCATAACAGTTTTGAATAATTTTTCAAAGTTTTGCACATTAACTCTTCTAACTAGTTAGCTTTCCTTTGCAAACACAGTCTTGCTTCTGTGTGGGTATTGAAGTTGCTTACATTGGAACATATAATTGCCGAATGTAGTGATTTGTTAATGAACAGAGTAAGTTTTCCAGCCTGTGCTGATGGGCATTTCAACGATAAGCTCCCTTAATTCTGAACACATCTATTTATTTATTTATTTATTTATTCTTGCAAATAAAATTCTGTTTGATTTGTAACCTGTTAGCAGACTGTTCTTATAAAGAGATGGTTACATATTAACAAGCTGCAACCTATTTCTCCATATAGGCAAGCTGCCTGCTGGGAACTTTATTTGTATTTTTTCAATTGTCTCTTTTTAAGCCAAACTTTTCCTTTTAATATCCTAATGCTCAAATCTCCTAACATTGTTTTGTTTCTCCTTCTGGTAACGTTTTTGTGTTCTTTCTGTATTACCCAAGGGCATACATTTTTATTTGGATAACTAAGTAAGCCAGTGATAGTCAAATAGTTTGTTTATATGTAAACCTGTGTGTGAACAGTAGTAGTTAAAATAATTTTGAAAAATGCCATACAATATAATATTTTTAATAACTTACTGTGAGGTAGAAATTGGCAATACCAGAATCCCAGCAATCACAACAGTTTGTTTACCCTGCATTTTCCCATTTGTCTATTGTCACTCATACAGAGTACATCGTGCAGATAAATACAGTACTAAATATTGAAATTCTCCAAAAGGAGACTATACTAACATATATAATCAGGACAAGGTTTGTTTTCTTCTTCTTTCTTTCTTTCTTTTTCCTTTTCAGTTATTTGCAACTTTTGTTGAATAAGTAGATCAGTTCTATTGACTTAAATTTTATTCTATTTGCTCACCTGCCATCAAAGACTTTTTTCTCAAATTCATTTAGTCTTGAAAAGAATTCCTAATGACTTTATGAATGGGATATTAGGTGCAGTGGGCAGAAGCTGCGCAGAGCTCAGGTGCCGTTAAAATCTGAAGTGATTCGTGTCTCTGATGTCACTGGTGGAGTATTATACATTGTCTATGATTTTTTTTTCCCAACACGGACACTGTTTGTAACTTCAAGACCAGCTTGAGGATGTAGATTAAGGTTGATGTGTGTCTGCTTCCAGATGCAGGGAGGGGGCAGATTCAACAGTCTCAGGCTGGTAAAGAGTTGCTAAATAGCTAAGAAGTGGGTAACAGTTCCATTGTCTGTGAGAATGTTCCAGAGGAAACAGAGATGGATTTCATAGGTAGACAGTTTGAACTTCCCTCTTGGCCTTCCATGCAGATGCTGCAAGGCTGACTGTGGCCACTGTGGTGGTGATGGTGGTGGTGGTGGTGGTGATGGTGGTCGTGGTGATGGGGAGATAGTGCCAGTCCTGGGGCCTGATTGGTGAGAAAAACCTTAGTGCGTTGAAATGTCCATGACCCACGAGTGGCAGCGTGGAGTAAGTACTGGGGCCAGCACTGCTAGCTCCCCCGAGAAGCCTTAGAGGGGTCACTGTCCTTCCATTCCACTGAGAGTTAAAGGATGAAATATTGTGACTTCGGGTTTGTTATTCGAGAATGTCATTTGTCTCCTGATGTTTAAATATGTAAAATATCTGCTCTAGATTGTGGTGTGACTCTCCTGCTGCTGAGTGAGACATAACCGTATCTGACACTTTCTCAAGTGCGCAGCTGTCAAGTTCTTTAATCTGTGTTCGCCTTAGTTCTAATATGATTGTTTCATGACTAAGCTACTTGTGGCACTTTTCAGTTGCTGAATTGTTATATTTCACTTAAGAAAACAGATGACTTTAAAATGCATATGTTTTAAAAGGTCTGCTCATATCCAGAAAGAGAAAGAAAAGTTAGCATGGGAAAATGAAGTGTATTAAGCTCAGAGCCTCATGCAGTTGCGCGCTTCTCTCAAAAAGGGTACCGACAGCAGCCTGATCCTAAATGTTGAAGGAACACTGCAGGACCAAGACATTATGCAAAAGAAAGAAAAATCAACTCAACTTAGACACCTTCCATTCCCGTCAGATATATTTATGTTCAGCCCAATGAGAGGAATTGTTTTTATCTCAGTAGAAAACTCTCAGCTATTTTTCTGAAGCAGAGAACACCCATTTGGGCCTGTGAAAATCACTTTGCAGAATTGCTATAGGAAACTCCTAGCTGGGTATAAGGATGTCCTTTACAATATTGATATTTTAGTTAACTGATCCTCTCAGGAAAATACTTTTTTAACCTGGGTATTTATTAAAGGTAGTTGGATACATTAAAAAAAAAAAAAAAAAAAAAAAAAAGAACCCCATTATACCCCTAAGTAATAAGTGTGCATTCAGGTTAGCAGGTAACCTCTAGATGGTAATTTTTAAAAAGTTACCTGTCTAATTTCTGCCATTTCATGGCAACTGTAAGCCCTTAAATCTAATTATCTGTTTTTACTGTTTTCTGATACCTGCTTTGGTCATTTTAGTTAGTTTTTACTTACTACTACTTCTTGGAGGAAAACGTTCATAAATCATTACAGATTTTAATTACCACCTCAAAAACTGGTGAGCTGAGGTGGCACCTTAGTTTGGAATGCAGCTTGCATGCAGTGGTGCTTGAACCACACTTCTGTCCCACACAGCATTCTGTCTGGAGACTTGGCAGGAGTCTGACTGGTTATCAAGGACAATGCAGGGTTAAATGCCAGGTGGCACTGCGGCCAGATCAGGGTATGGCAGTTTGGAGGGATGAAAAAAAAAAGTGTGTTGCTATGGATTGCATCTTGATGCATTTTTTTCTGTGCCTCAAACATCAGAAGCACGTATTAAAATTAAAGTGTGCGTGTGCGTCTGCTCTTGAAAAGCTTTCAGTGGGCATTTGTGAGAGAGCATAGCAGCTTAGAGGCAGAGGAGCAAACCTGTCTGGTTTTGGGGATCTTGCCCTTCTTAGACTTGGGAGCTGTGTCACATGGATTTTGTTCAGGACACATTCATAGAGCAACAACTTCAAGTGATGTGTCGCTGTTACAGTCCGGGCTTCTTCTTTCCACTCTCCGTCCACCTAAGGCATGCGCTGTACCATGCAGGTTTGCTGTGTTCTAAATGCAGCCCTTTGTTGGTTAGTTTAAAAGGTGTAACTGGTGGCTGCTGTCTACTTCATGAATTTGTTTTTTCGTCTGTATTTTAGAGAGGTTAACCAATACCAAGGGCCATAAAGGAGCACGAGCCAAGCTCTCACTCTTTCTCTTATAGTATCTCAGTGTGCTGAGTCTCTAAGACAGGGGGTGGCAAGTGATCTTAAAAGATGCCCAGTGATTTGCCAATACGTGTGTTGTGTTCTCCTTAATTGAAATACATCGGCGGTTCAGAAATTTACAGAGATATTTCAGAGCCTTCCCTTAATTCTGCTCTACCTGGGGTCTGTACCTAGTGGTGACATCCTCACTCATATAGCATGTAAAATTCAAATGCTGTGGCGATGAAGTAGATCAGGGGTTACTGCCAGAGCAAGAAGAGAGAAGAGGAGGGGGAAAGAACCACTGAAGACTAAAGTTATTATCCTTAAATGAACAGTGTTTATTTCGGTTTGCTTCTGGAGAGCGCCTTTGATTCCTTCATGCCCATCAAGGAGAATTCTCCCTTTCTGAGCTTTGCCTTTTCTTCAGTGTCATCTACCGCTCTCCTCACTTGCCAGCTGAGAGTTCCCCATCTCCTCTGGAAAGCCTGTGGTGTGTGCTTCTGCTTGTCCAATAGGGGGGTGTGCGCGTCTCCACATCACTGTCCTCTTCTCTTGGAGGCTGGGAGTGAAACCTCAGCAGCACTGCCAGCCTTTGCCAGCCTGAGCACTCGCAGCCTCCAAGTTGCTCCCAGCTCCTCTTGCGCCTTCTTTGTGGCATTGTATTCTGCACACTGGGCTGCCGGGAAGGACCAGACCGAGACAGGATTTAGAAGAATTCTGGTGAGAACTGTTTCAGAGGGATATGGCATTTTAAAAGAATTGTAGTAAACAAACAGAGTTGCAGCGTCAACAAAGATAATTAGCATAAACAATGTCGTTTTAGGACAGGTGGTTTAAAAAAACAAACAAAACAAAAAACCCAAATATGAACCCAATTTGAATTCTGCCAATTTGGAACCATTGAACCTTAATCTGCACCTCACGAGCACTACCCAGGTTTGTTGATAAACTTGTTGAAATGCATCTTTTCTGTTTCTTTTGTATCATTTTACGGTCATTGTGCCCTTTTGTCACGTAGCTTGAAAGTAATTAATCTATTACAAGGTAGTTTAAGGACCTTTATATTCATAAAACATGACAGAAGGAAAATGGAAAAAAAAAAAAAAAAAAAAAAAAAAAACCAAAAGCTTCCGGGTGTTTATAGACATTTCAGATCAGCAGTGAGCCTGCAGTGAGTTTAGGCTGGAGCCAGACTCCTTGTGTCCCGAGTCTCCAAACCTCTCTCTCTCTCTCTCTCTCTCTCTCTCTCTCTCTCTCTCTCTCTCTCTGATCTAAGTATCATTTGGATAATTCAGCTCTGCTGTGTTATTGATACATTTGTTATTGTCTTGCTACTCTGAGTTGCTACTCTTTTTCTCCGGTCTGGATCGTCAGTGGGTGCGCGTGTGTGTTTCTCTCCAGGCTGCTCTCTTCTGTGACTTGGAGAAGGAGGCATGGCAGTGTGACTCCATGGATCGAGTACGAAGGCTGCTAGTCACTGCAAGCCACATTGTCTAAACCTACTATGCTGTCACCATGAGTTTAAACTCTGCAGCCGTTCAGGCTTATTACTAGATGACGTTTTCCGTAATGCCTCGCGTGGAAATGTTTTGACTTAAATGAAATGTGGAGTGTGGGTGAACGAAAAGCTGTTTATTTTCCCTGCATTAAGGATGAAAAGTTCTTTATTGGAGTTAAGAGATTTCCCCTTTTCACGTTCTCTTGGAGAATGAAGACCTGGACTTCCAAACGTGCTTCTCTCGTAGGCTGGTCCCCTGCTCCTTGCTGAAGCAGTAATAGGAGCATTTGTGAATGAGTTTTAGTTTCTTCGAGTTATAAAAATGTGTGTAAACTAGTAAATCGTGTCTCATTCATGTGCTGTGGAGATTTCTTGTACTTTATGGACAGAAATGATTTGGCTACTAACGAATTAGGGCTACCTGCCAATCTCATCACGTACTGTAGGTAAGAAGAATGCTACGAAGAGACGGTTCTGGCAGCCACCGGGCAAAGTTTCATGTGTGGTCGTGTTTCTATTTCTGCCCTTCACATCTCTGAAAGGATGTGTGTTTTAGAAAAGAAATTGTTCAAAAACAGAAGACACGTTGTGTCTTACACAGGGCTCTCTCTCTCACTGTGAAGGTACCTGGATGCCACTTGCCTCACTCACCTCGCCTGCCCATCTCAGCTTTCCTTATCACATTGAGACCGCCAACTCAGATGCATTCAGAGTTGATGATGCACAGGAAGGTGTAAAGTGGAGGGCAGAGGGCATCCTCTAAGAGCCGCACGCACTGGAAGGTGGGACAGACAGCTTAGCTAGAGCTCCGAGCAGTCCGAGGGCAGGAGAATGGGCCTTCTCAGCTGAGATTTTTCAGGAACATGGCTGAGAAAAGGCATGGAAGAGTTAACCCTCTTTGCCTGCCCTATATATATATTTTTAATTTCTGAATCCAGAGGAAGAGGAGACAGGCAAGCAATTGTGATTCTTTTTGATTGAAATTTATTTCAAATGGTACTCAGTGTGCACTTAGCGCTGACTGATTCGGAGGGTGACCAAAGAGGTGGTAAGCTGAGATATACTTTGTGACTTTTGCAAATGATCTGTTGATATCTCATTTTAATAAGTTATATATATATGTGTGTGTGTGTGTATGTGTATACATCAATGTATACACATAATGTATATATATATATATGTATGAAAGGACATCCTAATGAAAAGGAAGCACAGACATTGAAAATTACATATGTTTTGACACACACACAGTGAAAAAGTTCCACTTTGTGGCACTGGCTTTTCATCCTACATTAATATAGATCCCTTGACTAAGTTCTAGATCATGTTTGCTCTAATTGTGCGGCTGGAACAATTGTTTGCTTGCTACAATTCTTTCTTTCATGTGTTTACTCTGGGCCAGAGTTTGTTGGGCAATAGTCTACAAAGTCCAAAGACTTTTCCCCTTCACTCCTGTCCTGGTGCTCTGGTGTTGTTGTCTTGTTTTCCCCTTTAGAATATTTGCTATTGTGTTTCATCATATGTTTGAAAAGGGATTGCAGGGCGATGTCACCCAAAGTTAGGGCTGGTGCCTCAGTTCTCTCATCTCAGACTGCACTCAAGCCTCTCAAAGGGCCACTGTGCTGTTCCTGTTCTTTAGGAGACAAGGAATGGCCCTGAGGTCCGACTCTTCTGGCTCTGCGAACTCAGTAACTCAGCTCTGACCTTGGGTTCATCATAACTGAGCACGCAGTGTCAGATTGTCTTCCCAGCATCCTCAGACCGGGAGGGGAGCTTGAATAGGCAGCCATCATCAGAACACCTGGGAATGGAAAAATGAACACGAAGAGTTGTGTTTCTCAGTGAAACTCCCAGCTCTTTCCCTCCCTGATCAGAGCTAAATTTCGGGATTGTCTCTGAATCCTGAATGATTATGGGATATACGTCTTGCTGGGGTAGGGTATTGTTTTATAAACCTGGGAATTACTGGAAAAAATGACATGGATCTGATTTGACTGATGAGCAGTTTAAGGACATTTAATGTTTTAAAAGCATTCTTCTAGGGAATAGAGACAGATCCAAGAGACACAGAAGACAGTTTAAAGAATTGTGTTATCTAACATAATACATACACTTTTATGAGTAGATTAAAAATATTTAGAAGTGGCTAGCAGCAAAGGGGTTAATGGGGAGATACTGACTTCCTCCCATATGCAAAGGTTGGAATTAGGAAGGCCCCTTTTTCTTGAACAAGTTCTGCTCAACCCTGATGGGGTAGTTTGGGGAAGGTTAACCTGAGAGGAAGAAACAACTCCTAGAATACAAACAAGATCAATTCTTGCTTCTCCCCCACTGCAGGATCTCGTGGCAGGTACCCCACAGACACAGAATGGCAAGCCAGCTTTAAAAACCCGAAGGCTGAAATATGGGGCACTGGTGCTGGCTGGGCTTTTAAAACTGAGGGGGTCCAGAAGATTGAGGCATGCACCCATCACATTTGGGGACAGTTGACATTTCCCATTTATGTAATGAGAAAGTTAAATTTGGCAATATCCTGTCAATTGTAAGATACTCCCCCTGAAGAATAGAAGCCCTTCCTCTAGGTTGGCCAAGGATCTCATTTGTCTTTCTGCCCCGGATGTTCTGGTACAATGTAGGAGCAGAATTAGTAGTTTGACATGACATCTTGAATTCCTCATTTCTTTCAAACTGGAACCTCTAATGTGGGATAGAGCAATAGCTTAAGGTTTCTCCAAACTCTCCACTCTAAAATTTTGTCACTTTGAAATGTATTTGAAAGGTTCCCAGCACCTGACTCCAGTGGTCAAAATTCTTGCATGAATTCTCTTGTTTGGAGATGGAATATATCTCATGGTTGGCCTTATTGCATGTGGAATCATAGCAGACGGTTTGTCAATTAGAGGCCATTGTACGGGTCACCATGTTATATCCCAGGGATTTTCATCTAAATACTGTGTATGGCTCTTATATAAAGTGAAGTGATAGCTATTTTTATGAATTACGTTGAATAAGTAAAAACATCAAATTTGTATTATATGTGCTTAAAACTCTCAAGTGCTTTAGATCACCCATTCCTGTCAATTACATATATCATAAAGATAAATTATATATGTGTGACTGAGCAAAGTGCTAGGGGTTCTTGAGATGACAAAGGCAGGAGATAGCGCCCAAGTTCAATTGCTGGCAGTGTATTCATAAAATGAAAGAATCAATAATAAGATTAGATAGTCACGCAGAGATATGGGCAGTATAGGTCTTTGTATGAATAAATAAAACACTGAGCTGTAAGGGAGAAACATTAAGGAAGATTAAGAACAAGTGACTAGAGGAAAACTTCAAGTGTTTCTCCAGCTAAATTGAAGAGTGGTTAGTACGGACACCAGACTAGCCAACTGCATGTGCATCCCTTGCTGCGTAGAGACTTCCAGAAAAGAAACGGTGAAACCTCTAAGACAAGGAGGGTCATGACAATTAAAGAAAGAGGCATTAAATAGTTGTCCATCTACGAGATAAGCTTTCCATATTGTTAATATTTTACATTTGGCAGATTGTATGCTGTGTTTTTTAAAACACCATTTGAAGGAAAAAATGTGTAGTTCCACCGTCAGAAACATCATCTTTGATGTCCATATTTGATATGAACCTTTTGTATTATTTCTACCTTGAGGATATGTTGTGGGGGAGGAGCAATTTGTGTTGAACAAATTAATTTTTAAATAGAGAGTCATATATTTTAGATAATGTAAGAATTTTCCATCTACAAATCATTTCTTTGCTTACTATTTACAATACTTTTTAGCTTACTGTTTTGAGTTTAGGGAAATGAGTGTTGTTCGCTTGTTCCCTTTGTGAAGATGTAAAAGTTATTGGAAATCCAACTTATAAAGAAGCATATGAAACCAAAACTACAGTTAGTACTGGGACCAAAGAAAAATGTGCAAATATCTTTCTCTTAAAGCATTGAGAAAATCTGTATGAGGTACAGTTGGGCTACTTGCTGGGAGTGTGTCTGATGGCCTAGCATTTAGTCATATACAAGGTTGGCATATGTTCCTGTTTCTAAATCAGGAATTAAAACTTTGTGATGCATGAATCACTTTAGTTCCTTGGGTTTCAGCCATGCATCTATGAAATGGGCTTAAAAATCAGTATCAAATTACTTACCCTGCCTCCTAAAGAACCTTGCTTACACTTACAAAGCTTTAGCAAACATTGGATATTCCTAAGTGCAGACCATTGAATTCAGATTCTCAAGAGTGATCTTATTATCTGGAAAATTTAAAAAGTAATTTGGGTTTTAATAAAATTACTTGTTATACAAATGCCTTTCAGGTGTCTGAAAACTATTTTTACATAAAAAAAAAAAAATAGTTCCTCTAAGAAACTGGCTGACTAATACCTCACTTTTACTGTTCAAATAACTACTATTTTTGAAATAGTTCTAATTATTGATTCCTGGTAACTTATACTTTAATCCCAGCAATATAACTTCCATTTTATCTGTTCACTGCTAACAACTGAACATACTAAACATATCTTTTCTCATTTCATGTACAGAAAATCTGATATACTAATTAATAGCTGTTTTGGTAACTTTCAGTATAGCAACTAAATTTTTAAATTTCTCATTGCACTAATCTTTAAGCTAGGTAAATTAAATTGCATTCGCACATAACTATAAGATTATTTAAAAATAACTTTAAAAAATAAACTATCAAACAACAATAGAAAGCAATGACTTTCTGTGAATGAAAGAAAATCACATACATAAATGCGTCTTAAACTAATGTTTGCACAAGTAGTTTGAAATTTAGAAAACATTAAATGACTTATAGAAACTATTATTCACTTATTTCCTGTGCACTGTACATACTCACAGTAAAATCAAGACGGAGGATGTCCTCCTTATTTTTGAATGTGGAGGAGAAAGAAGGGGAAATATACAGATTTCTTTTCAAGGGCAGCTTTATAACAAGTGACAAAATCACCCTAGAAACAGGGCCCATATTTTTGATATAAAATTGTTTTCCACTGATATAATCTGCTGAAAGCCAGAAGCCATCCAAAGTGCTGATACCAATTTAAGAAGATCATCTTTTGCCTTAATTATACATCTGGGAAATGTTAGCTGAACATTTTGTGGAGAACACTGAATACCTTACTTACCAGTTGTCTAAAATACTGCTAATGATCGACACGGTGCCAGTGTTTTGATGGCTAGAGCCTAGGATGAACACGAATACAAAGAACACAGTTGGAAAAAAGCACACATTTTATACAAAACAGATTTCAACCATCTGCTGGGCGCTTAAGTATGTGGCTATAGGCAGTATATGAAAGAGACCACTGTCCACGTTATGAATGGTATCACGTTTATTGGAACCTTAGAGAAACGGTAGGGTTTCTCAAAGCATGTAGAAGCAATGGCTCTCGTCAGCTAAATAATAAAAACAAAGGACTCAGCCAAAATTTTGTTCCCTCCACAATCTCTTCTATGTCAGTTTTCTTCTCTTAGCCAAAGGTTTTGGTATTAGAGCATGTCCCAGAGCTACACATCAGGGTATTAAAGATACCAGACAGCCCTCCGCATGTGACCCTAGGGAGGGGAGCCCCAGATGGCTATGAGATAGAAGACTGTTTGCTTTAGGAATAGGTGAGATCCCCAAATCTGTCACCCCAGTTCTGTTCTAATCAGCATAGGGTTCAAGGCCCCAGCACACTGAGAGCTCTGTGTTTTCCCATTGCCTCTGGACTTAGAGTTTCCTCTCAGAAGGTGATGGTCACCACAGCAGAGGAAAAGTCATGAGGTATAAACAAAGGAAGATCATGTGATCCATTTCCTTTACCCCAAGGGTGTGCCCACAATTCAGAGGAATCCTGGTTAATGTTAACTAGGTGACTCACGCATGTGGACTTTAAGAGAGATGACATACCATTCCTGAGTTCCTTGCAGACAAAACTGGTTTTCGCAAGGAATTCTTTATCTGTTGTAGTTCCCTTAGCTGACACGTGTTTTTATTTCTAAATATTAGAAAACCAAGCTGCTAGAATTGTGCTCTATTACCAAGTCATCTAGTTTACTCATGTGGATTGAGTGATGTCTAGCGATAGCTGGTCTAGCTCTGAAGAAGAAATTATTTGTAATGTAAAGAAATATCCCCAGAACCCTAACTAATCTCTGCCTTCCAATATGGCGGCCAGTACCCAGCATCCCTGCTCAGCGCTTGAAACACAGGTAATGGAAGCAAGTGGTACAATGGGTATGAAGTACACACTAGATTAAAAAAAAAAAAAACTTAAAAGAATATGAAGGGCTTGAATTCTTCCCTTCTAT
Source organism: Acomys russatus (assembly GCF_903995435.1). Lineage (NCBI taxonomy): Eukaryota > Metazoa > Chordata > Mammalia > Rodentia > Muridae > Acomys > Acomys russatus. The sequence continues at coordinate 66,593,396 of NC_067149.1, read as the reverse complement.
TCTTGATTCTGTATTGTCATGCTGTTTGGAACTGCATGCTTAAGACCCACTGTTACCATTATTTTCATGTATTTTTGCTTTGTTAGTGTGACTATCAGGAAGTCTAATATTCCATTCGTGGCTCATATTCTTGGCGTACTTTAGATTTCTGTTGGATAATGTTGTATATCTACTGTGGGTGGGGAAAGGTGAAGACATACAATCTTCAGGTCTAGAAGTTGGCAGTTCAGTGGGTCAGGAAGAAGCCAGACAGATTTCAGTATTCATTAATTGTCTTTGCTCTTGTTTTGACAAGAAGGTGATATTTTACACATACGTATAATATGCCTTTTGCTGATATGTACTATCAGCCGTAGACTGCTATGGAGTCTTGATGGCAGGGGGGGACTAGACTGACTATTTTAAAGATTGAGCACGTGGAAGGGGCAATTATATTTATTTTCTACAATGCTATCATGCACAGCTCTTGTCTCTTTCTTGAGGTTTAGGGGAGTTTGTGGTTGAAAGGAAAACCTTTAGCTTTTTGTCTCCCAGCTGATGCTGCACATAACTTTCAGAATTGACCCACAAGATGCCATCCAAGCTCTTTCTCTATGCATATGGAGACGCACTTATAAATATAGATGTAAAGACAGCACAAGCATTCTGCATGTACGTGTTACGTGCCAGACTCCAAGTCGCTGTGAATGCCTTCTTTATTCTGTGCTCACGACACTCGCTCTGCATCATCCTCCAACCTCACACAGGCAGAAGAGGAGCACACAGAGACAGTTACTGACACTCTCCTAGGTATTAACTATCTGAATGTGACTTAACCCTCCTTACTTTGTATCATTAAACTTACTTTGTGGCTTTGGAGTCCCAACTAAGGGCTGCACAGATCCAAGATAAGATGTCTTCTTAAACTATAGCCCTTAGTACTAAAGACTTTACTTATACTGACTCTAGTACTGACTTAGAAAATAAAATAATCCTATAACTTTAGAATGTAATATGTGTTTTGGAGGGAAACTATCTGTAGATATTTTCATGAATATGTTTGATTACCTACTATGTCATGCATTTCTTTACATTGCAATTATGTATTTAAAGTCACGTGTTAGAAATTTTCTGCACTAATTGGGACATTAATTAATTAAGTACTTAATTGTTACTTTACTTTTTGTTCTTGAGGAAAACTCTTAGTCTGTATCCTTGGCTGGTCTGGAACTCACTGTGTAGACCAGGCTCTTCTCAAGCTTGCAGTGATCCTCCTGCCTCTGTTTCCCAACTACTGGGAATTCAAGCATTTGTAGCCACAGTCAAACTCTAGGACCCGGTCTTTTATGAGTAAATTTACTTATAGCATGAGCTGGTGTGCCCAGTGGATTCCCAGGTGTGTTGTACGGATGCTTGTATGACATCTCTCCTTTAAGTCCACACATGGAGACTCCTTGCTGAAACTGTGAACTATAAAATGACTCCTCTCTGTCTCTGTCTCTATCTCTGTCTCTGTCTCTGTCTCTGTCTTTCTCTCTGTCTCTGTCTCTGTCTTTCTCTCTGTCTCTGTCTCTGTCTTTCTCTCTGTCTCTGCCTGTCTCTGTGCCTCTGTCTCTGTGTCTGTCTCTGTGTCTTTGTCTCTCTGTCTCTGTGTCTCTGTCTCTGTCTCTATGTCTGTCTCTGTCTGTCTCTGTCTGTCTCTGTCTCTCTCTCCCTCACACTCTCACTCTTATTTTCAGTACCTTTAAAGTACTTCACCTACTGAAATCCAGCCTTAACAAAAGGGCCCTATCTTGTTAAAGGTGTTGTCTCATCACTTTGGGGAGATCAGCAACCGGGCACCTTTTTTATACTATCCTGAGTTGTGAGGAAATGAGAATTTGCAGCTTGTGTGGTGATATGAATATCTAAACACTTTTTATGAATTGACTGACAATGGGCTATTGAATGTGAGGTTAATCCTTCGGAGGAGTAACCCTCATCCACTGACTTGAGGAACAGAGGAGGAGAATGGTGATTGTCAGTGGGAATTTAAATTGGATCTGACAATAAAATCATACAATTGGTGATACAGTGGAGGCTTCATAGAAACAGGCAGGTGTTTGGGGATGGAGTTTATCGTTTTCATTGATTGGGTTCCTCAGTTTTCATATTAGATTGATGTGCAGCACAGTAGGCTTGAAGTAACCCTTTGTCTCTCTTCTTTGTTTTATATTTGTTCTTCGAGCCTTGTTCCAAAGGTGGGCATTCTGAAGTTCTGTGCTCTTTGGCTTTCCGATACCTTACGCAGCAAGAAATAGATATGTAGTGTTGATATTAGAGGTGGGTCCTTGGGAGACTGTAGGCGTACTGCGGAGGGCACCACCATTTGTCAACGGCTCCCCAGGGCATCATTTCTTTATGTTAAGTTGGTACCATAACAGTCTCCTTCTCATAGGTCAGTCTTATTGCTCATCTAAGAGCTCTAACCTCGTGTGGTAGCTCACGCCCTTAATCCCAGAACTTGGGAGGCAGAAGAAAGTTCAAGACCAGCCTGGTCTACTCAGTAAGTTTCTGCCAAGCCACGGTGACATAGTGAGACCTTGTCTACAAGTTAAAAACAGAAAAAAGGAAAAAAAAATATGTACTTTAGCTTGTTTGAGAAATGTACAAGATGACTTTTCCTTAAGCTTAGAAGGAATTCCTAGACTAGATCATGTGCAGGTTACATTGGGTGCACACTGATAAAAATATGAAATACTTAATAATCATTGTTTCAGCTCCTAAGAGAATCTGACATGCTCCCGAGAGAACAAGCCCCTCCCACATTTATGCTTGATTTTCATGTCATAAAATGACATATTTTATCCACATGTATATATTTGAGATATAAATCTATATTATAGACTTTATTGTACATGTTCATCGTGTGTATGTATAGATATGTTAAATACAATATATATAAAACAATAAGCTTATGCACAGATATATGTATGTACTTGGCTTTCATGCACAAATGTATATATCATTTCATGTATGTATATCTGTGCATTATCAATGTATATACCCAATGTATGTATGATATTTAGAACTTAGTGGTTCTTGGACATGTTTTATATGTATGAATGCATATATTGATAATATATACATCATCAGCACATATTCTATATATGCATAATATTAAAACTAGAGATTCTGTGACATACTTTATATGTGTATATGTGACTGCATGTGTATACAATAGATGTAATGATTTTTTTTTTTATATAAAACTAAGAAAGACCTTGGCTAGGAATAACTCTGAGTTCTCTGCAGTCATGATGAGGTTTTTTTTTTTTTTTTTCTGATGAGAAACAGCTTGGGGGTTTTATCAGGTCTTCACAGTTGCTCTTGAGAAGCCCTGGTTGTCTGAAGGAAGATTTATTTTATGGGTATTTAATATGTGTTTAATAGAAGAGTTGCAAAAAATTCAAGAGCCCTTATTCACATTGCCATTTTTAGTAGAGACCAAATAAGAGAAAGAATGCTGGGTGATAACGAAGTTAGTCGGAGACGGCGCGTCTATAAGTAGCTAAACTAATGTTTGCCAGGTATGTAGATTTCTTGGTGGAAGGATACAGGCAGAGATCTAAGAAAAGGCTAACAAGTCCTGTAAACTATCTCCTTTAAATAGCAGTTGTTACATCCAGGCTGTTGCTAAGAGATGGGGAACAATTAGTTCTTGACTGAGTTGCATTCTTGCCTAAATTTGAGGGCCCTCCCACCTCTGTCCTTAAATTGACTTCAGGTTTCAGAGTCAAAGCGTCAAAGCGAGACCAGACCTGCTTTGGTGTGAACAGAACCCGAGAGCTCAGAACACACTGGAAGGACATCCTCACAGGAAGCATGGCAAAGCTGCTTGTGCTGATGGGAGAAATGAGTTACATTAACAGATAGAGGCACCCTTGAAGTTCCTGGTGACTTCGTTGAACTTGGACTGAGCGTCCGGTTGGTTATATCCATGTCTAACCTAATTCCTCCGGAAGTATTCAGTGAGCACTCGTGGTGTGAACACTATGTCTAACTTAGGAATGGGCTGCTCATTGTAAAGTGGAAGAACGGTGGGAAAGGCTAATGGTAGCAAGGATAGTAAGAAAGCCTTTTCTTTGCTTACGTTCATCAGATTGAGAACCTCACTTTTAAAATAATATTGCTTTCACAAATAAGATAAAGCTTGCCCCCCAAAACTGATGTTTTTGATTGTGGCATAGTTGTTTTTTAAGATGTTGTTTATAAAGAGGGCTAATTACTTATGGACAATTTATGAGACTCGTCGGCCCAGAACACTGTTTTGTTTCAGTTTTTAAAATCAAAATTTGATAGAACTCAAATAAAGTTCAAATTAGTCAACTACAGAAAGGCCCTTCATCTTCTCTGTTTCTGTACATAGATGTGCATGAGGAGCTGGGCATGTGGGAGGGCCATATGCACACACATGTGGTCACATAGGTGGAGGGCAGAGGTCACTGTTAGTGTCTGTCTCATTGAAGTCACATTTCTTGGGTTCCAAGCTGGCCCTTTAGAGCTGGAGGATTGTGCGTGTCTCGTCCTCCTCTGTGTAGGGGTTGCAGAGGCATGGCGCCACTGTGCTGGGATCTCACGTGAGTGCTGGGGATCTCCCATGGAATGCATCTTACAAGCATCCATCCCCCAAGTCCTCGCTTTTATTAGATATTGAGAGTGACTTAAGAGCAAACTAACTCCAAGGGCAACCTTCATCTCCTTCATATCTTTTCCTAAGACACATGAAAGTTGAAAGGCTAAAGCCCTTAATAAGTCTGAAATTCTCCATACACATGTGACATGCTCCATTAGGAGAGTTATCTTGCACAACGTCCTCATGATGCATGACACTCAGCCCACTGCCACCTTTTCAAATAGTTTCCCCCAATGCTTTAAATAGTGTTGTAGTTAAGGATTGATTGCAGCATTAGGCGTTGCATTTGTTGGTCACTTCTTCCTTCATCTGTGTGAGGTGGAAGTGCTCTCTCTTTTTTGTCTGGTGACACTGACACTCAGGGAACAGTGTGGGAACATGGCATGCATTTTCTGTCACTCAAGATCATAGATGATGGTTCTATCAGATTTGGGTGTGGTAGACTCATGCAAACTGGAGACAGGGCCTGTGGATTTTCAGAGGGTCATTATATGATTAGAAAGTTGCACTTAGGGAGTGTTGGTTGGCACATAGCCTGTTGTGCAAGGTGACACTTAAGGGGAGAGTAGGGTTTTCTGCATGTATGGAGTCATCACAGTTTACCCAGAACGTCACAATTGGTGACCATAGACACCAATTTTTGTTTTTTGCAAGTAATTAAAAAGACGTAATCTTAAGGATATCATGTTGGAAGTCATGCTTAAAATATTCCTTGCTCACTTTTCATACAAAGCTGTATGTCAGTCATCCTGGGCAAAACGAATTCACCTTTAACCTTGTTCTCTTCTCACTATTCTATCAAGACAAGAATCAGAAATGGTGTTCATTGTGTTTCTGGAAATCTTTTGCATTATAGGTAATTGTCTCTTTTTGACTCTATCATCTTAAAATATGTGTCAAAGAACTCAAGATGTCTTTTAGTTGGGAAGTAAGCCCTTGCTTGGCGTGTGGAAGGTCTTGGATCAGGGTTAGGGTTAGGGTTAGAGTCCTTCCCTGCATTATAAGTGTGAGTGTGCGGGTGCACACACACACACACACATGCATGCATGCTCTCTCTCTCCATATATATATGTATATATATGTGTGTATATATATACACACACATACATAAATACACAGACACATATATTTATATATCTGTGTGTGTATGTATGTATGTATGTATACCAGCCATCTTCTCCATCATCCTCCTTGTGTTCCCCAGCCTCTAGCAGGAAGTCCTGCTTCCCACTTCCTGTTTTTCTGACCAGCTGATTGGGCAAAGAGCTCTTTATTTACAACTGCTATATCCACCCAAGGCATTCCTCTACAATTCCTCCTTTTAGTCTAATAAAAGGGCGTGTGTGTGTGTGTGTGTGTGTGTGTGTGTGTGTGTGTGTGTGTGTATTAGGTTCCCTTGAGTAAGTTGTCTCACTTTTCTATTTCTGCCTCAGTTTACTTATTTGTACCATTTGAAGATGAAACACTTGCTACACAATGTCATGGCCAAGGCTTTGACCACCCTTTGGCATAGCAAGTGGTTCATGTTGCCTGTGACAGGGGGTTCAGCCTGTACTAAGTCTGGATCACAGCGTCATGGAAAGAACTGATCTACCCTCTGGCCAGATCCTACATGGCAAGCTTTCTTCTGTGCACCCTCCACCCCAGAAATGGTCAGGGAGCTCTCTCTTGCTGCTTCTCATGAGTGTAATCTTCAAAAGTCAGAAAGCCAAGACCAACATATTCCTTGTCCCTTGGTAGATTAGGAAAAATGGTGTTTTGTGAATGTGTTATTGACAACAACATTCGCTCTGCCAGATTTCTGTATCCAGGTACATTTTAAACTGTTTCAGACGGATTCAAAAGGAAGCGCCCACCCAGTACTCCTGGACAGTTTATGGAACAAAGTTGGCCTCACCAAGTGAACAATTCAGCCATTTTCCATGTATGGTGCCCTCCTCCCCACATGACTCAACGGCATTTACTTCTGTTGCTTGTTTATTTACTTTTCATGCCCTTCATCCCACCGAGGTCTGTGAGCGAAGCTCTAGGCTGCGGGGTAGGAGTTGAAAGAAGTGTTGTGTGGCCAGAATGTGGAGAGTAGAGCGAAGCTGGTGCCGGCTGGTGTCCGCAGCCTGTGGATTCTCCCTTTGACGAAACGCGACCGCCGGGGAATGATTTGATTCAATTAAACCCTTAAGTTGTCATTATCCTGTTCATTGGCGGAGCAAGCTAAACATCATTGCGAAGTACTAAATATAACGTTTTTTGTTGGTTCAATACAAGCTGTCATGTTATGTTAGGTCTCAAAAATAGTGGTTCTAAAGATAGATTTTCAAATGTATTAGATATCCTTAGGTAAAACTATGCCTCCTCATAAAAGCTAAGACTGCCTTGTAAGCGTGGATTACACTCACTGTTATGTGTGCTGCAAAAGTATATTCCGTTGCTTTATTGCCAGCAGGAGGGTCTGTTACCTCTGTTTCCTTTCTTTCTTTTTCGTAAACTCTTGTTTTCTTAAGCTGAAAGGTTAGTTTTCTTTTTTTCTATTAGGCATTCCTTGTCAAACGTTTGCATATAGAGCAGCCCTGTGAAGTATGAACTTTGTAGGCCCCTGAATTTAATTACCTATCTAACATTGCCTGGCCAGTCCTACAGAATTCTTTATGAGGCCAGAACTTCTGACCACAGGTTCAGTGGGGCAGCAGAGCTCCTGCAGAGTTCCTCAACTGGTGCCTCTGTTCTTTTCCGTGTCACCCAGTACTGAGCTCTGTTTTTGGCGTTGTCACGGATTTGGGATTTTGCATCATCCTGTTGATTGTATGTTAATGGGAAGCTAATTCTTATTTGTGGGTGAACGGTCATTGGTGTTTAAAGGTTCTCTGTAGGGAACACTTCAGATTTTAGGTTAATTAAATATTAAGATTTTCAATATTTTAGTGACTTTTTAAAAAGTCACTAACTTATTATAGTGGTGATTTGGTTGTTATTATTTTAGTAATTAAATTTATTTGCCATAAATTAATAGCAGCCAATTATTTATGGGGCAGCAGTTTTAAGATAGTAATGAATAATAGATGGATAAGTTAAGACATGTATGGTAGATCTAGTTCTCTTTCTTCCTTCCTTCCTTCCTTCCTTCCTTCCTTCCTTCCTTCCTTCCTTCCTATTTTTAAACAAATTCTTTTGTTTGGTTGGTTTTTCTTGCTAAACTACATAGGCTTCAGGCTGGCCTTGAAGTTGCCCTGTTTTCCAGGCTGTTCTTAAACTTAAGATCTCTTGCTTCAGCCTTTTGAGCAGCTGGGACTGTAGGTCTGTACCTCCATGCCAAGGTTTAATTTTCTAAGTAGGAGTCCCCATTTTCAGCCACTGGTTATTTCCTATTACTTTTAATAAATATAAGACCTGATATTATATATAAATATAATAAATAGTAATAAATAGTAAAAGCCAGACGGATACAAATGGTGTACCCTACTCTATCAAAGTACAATAAACATTAATTTCTTTTTAAGAATGGATGACCATTTTGTGTATATAACAAATGATGAGAAATTAAAAGCTTGTGCCATTTTATAATAGATGTATGCTTTTCTGTGCTGTTTCAACCGCCTGGGACATAAACATGTAAAATCATCAGACACTCAGATGCTGAGCAGGGATGTAAAATGGAAAAAAAAAAAAAAGGGCCTCTTGCCTCAGTTACATCAGATTTCAGGGCTTGGGAGCTAGGGTTCTGTTTAAACTAAAATGTGTTTGTCTATTTCCACAAAATTCCTCGGCCACACAGTGTTGAGCTCATAGACACCGGAACAAAGAATGCATGGATTCCTGCCTCACTGGAGACCTCTGAAGATAGCTGCTCGGTATGGGAGTGTGGCTGTTTTGGCTGTTTGAATGCTCTACAAGTCCAGGGCTTTTCCTGATCCTGGCCCCGTTCAGACTCATTGACTCTGTCTCAGTTTTCTCTGGGATGACCTGGCTTCTAAGAGGTTTAGTTACCCAGTATCCACCCAGTGTCCTTTTTCATTGACCCTGTGGGTCCTGGCTGAGTCCAACCTGAGTGGCCAGTGTTGAGGTCGGCCCACTGTAGCCCTCCTCATAGCCCCACATTGACTGGGTATATGGCTCAGGACCATATAGTGGATGAACATCCTGTCAGTCCTTCAAACTGTAACAAGTGTTTGGAAACTGAGGAGCTTAAAGGTGAGCATCTTGATAGCTTTGTGAAGCACTTTACAGTTTGTGACTCATAGTATATGCACCCTATGGAGGTATAGAGTCAAGATTAAGCCACGGCCTTTAAAGCATAGGTTAGAGCAGACTCTGAATGCTTCTTGGAGACAAAGTGAAGATGATTGGTAGTGCTTGGGGTACTTTGTAAAGATGGCTCTCAGTGGCTGGAGAAATGGCGTTGCAGTTAAAGATGGATCCTGACTTTCTTCTTTGGAATAAGGTCTAGATGAATAATTTACCCTTAAATTGTGGCAGGGAGAGATTGTCTTAACTATTACATAGCCCATGAGTCATTACTGTTTGCCTCAATCATCATCTTAATAGGGTGACAGAAATAACATTAATTATGGAAAATATTGTGTCATGGTCTTGGGTTGTATAGTCACACATGCATATGTACCTATAAACTTAGAATTCAAAATGGGAGGAAGAAAGGGGCAGCGAGTGAGGAAGGGAGAGAGTGGCCGTTTTCTTGTACAGATACAGTGAAGGAGGAGAGGGTGTGCCCACAGAAATGCACTGTGACTCAACCAGAGTGGCAAGACTTCCGGAGTAAGCGTGGGGGTGCTTCCTTACCCTGAGGCAGGACCAGAGCCTCCCTCTGTGAGTTTGGGCAGTTTATGTTAGGTGAGGACAGACTAGTTGCTATGACTTCAAGGGCAGGGACACGACTGTCCATCTACAAGAACTTTGGAAGATGTGTGTTCACGTTTGCGTGTGTGAGTATGGTCCTGGCACACATGTAAAGGCAGAGGTTAGCAATGAGAGTATATCTTCATCTTCCAGCTCGCCTGAGGTGGGATCTCCTGTTGTTTGTTAGTGCGTATACAAGGCTAGTTGCATTACAAACGCCTGTCTTCACCTCCCTTCCCCACATAGGAGTTCCAGGGTTACAGAGGTTACAGATATGTGTTCTATCGCTTGATATTACATGGTTTCTAGGGGTCCAAACTCAGTTCCTCGGGCTGGCGTGACACGCACTTTGCCTACTGTGCAATCTCTCCAGCCCTTCTTAATACTTTGCTCAACCTCAAACATATAGCCTAGACTCGCAAGTAGGTGCTGTCTATTTTGGGAAATGAAGTTATTGAGTTAATTGGTCTAATTTAGCCTTGATTTGTGCTAGTTTGGGCCTTTGCTTCTTTTTCACCCTTTTCCCGGAATATGACAGACAGAGGTGGTCTCAGGTAATGGCAGCCAGTGCTCTGGGATGGAGGTTGTAGGGTCCCCTGTCCTCTGGCGGTTCGACTCGTGCTTGGCTTGTATCTATGTCTCTGGGTACTCGCACTCAGGGGCCACCTTACTGATGCACTGCATTACCCCTTCTGAAACACTCCTGGCCTCTGCCATGATGCTGTTGTGGGTCAGAAATGTATGTGTCAATAGTTAGCGATGCAACTTTATACTGTGGGGAAGTGGGGAGTGGACATATCCCGGGTCTTACTGTGACTCATGCCGAGGATTCAGGTGTCCTTTTGGAAACAGTGGTTAAAAGCAGGCTAAAGCCACGAGGTGGTAGGGTGCCATGCTGCTAAGATGCACATGCTTACCAGACTGAAAAGCAGGCATTCCTTTTCTTCTGTCTTTCCAGTCTCCTGTGCTAACGTTCAATGAGAAACAAAAAACAGAGACACTTGAGAGTTAGCTTAGCGGTAGAGCACTTCCCTAGCGTGCAAGAGGCCCGGCATTGTAGAGTCAAAAGAGAAAACAAATAAACTTTCTCAAGACAGTTTCCACTAATTAGCCATTTGATGAGGGAAGCCATTGCTGTATTGGAAGACTTACTGTTGCCTATACAATTGAAATGTCCAGGCCAAGGGTCCAGAGGTGGACACTGGGGGACCCCGTTCTGTGTTTTACCATACCTAATAGAAGAGGCAGTAGGAAACATATGTTCATGGCTAATCCTAATACCAGGCCCTGCTAGTGTGTGTGTGTGTGTGTGGGGGGGGGTAATGTCCCATTGCAGCCTGCCATTCTTCTTACCAAGCCTGTCCTCACAGAATATGCAGGCCCCATTCATGCCAGCCACTCTGGCTGCGCACATCCTCACTGACAGGCAATGTGGGGCACTCCTTTCTAATTGGTTTTAATTTTCATTACGAATTTCTCTTGCTTGTCCTGGGGATGCTGTGAAGGAGCAAAGGCCACGAAACAGTCAGAGTGACACACCCAGGTGTGGCTCCTGTCACTGTGTTCCCAAGACCACCCTATTTAAAAGAATGAGATAAACAAATTTTGTATTGCTTCCTCAAAAATCCCAAAGAGCCACTGAGCAGAGTGTCTCACTCTGACCTCGGCGACAGAAAAATCACCCGGAGTTCAGGCCTAGTCTACAAAGCAAATCTTGGGACCACCCCCACCCCCAGGCCTACATGATAAATAAAACCCTGTCTCAAAAAAATGAAAAAGAAAAATCAACCAATGGTTTTCACACAGCTCTCTTTGGCTGGTGTCGTTTGGCAGGTAGGAAACCCATTCCAAGGCAGTACAGCACAGTGCCATGGTTAAGACCTTGTGGATAATATACAAGACTGTTGCCGTGCAACGGATTTCCTTTATAGAGAGCCATCACATCAACCGTCTACTTGCATGTATTGTCCATCTTCATATTCAGCCTGACTGTGGAGTTTCCCATTACGTGTCAGCACATTACCAATTATCTAAGTTTCTTTTGCTGTTAAAGAGTGCAGCGGTTTCAGGTGCATGGCGTGTGCAGTCAGTTGAGCTGTGAACCTCGTTCCTATAATCTCTGCTTCAGAGACAATTAAGAATGAGTGGCACCAATGTGCCACTTACCCTTCAGCAAACTCGAGGTGGCACAGAGGCAGAGCGTTGTGCTGATGTGTGGGGTTGTCGTGAGTGAGTGGCACGTGGCTGCAGTGTGACGTTACACTGCTGGGACAGTTAGAAGAGCTCCAGCCCATGGCGCCACAGCTACAGGCATTCGTTGGTGTGATACGTGGAAAGGACCCTGGGTTTCCATGAGACAAGAATGAGGAAGATTTAAAGTGAAAACTGCATAGGCTAAAACATACCAGCTTAACCAAGTTTGCATTAAGTTTGAAAGCGTTGATTCTGTTGAGGTATTGCCTCTATATGTATTGCCTCGGTATGTGACTGCCAGCATGTGTGTGCATGTGTATACACACACGGATATAGGCATATACATAAATGTACATACAGATATACATGTATTTAAAAACAAATGAGTCAGTAATCCTCTCTGCTGTATTTATTTTGTGAATTCCTGTGAATTTAGAAATTTTCTTTGTACTTATATTTTAGTAAATATTTATTCGTTCTGTGACAATATAACAAATGTCAAAAGAGAGCTAAAGGTATTGTTCAGTGTATAATGAGTTTGCCAGTGATGGAGGTTCAAGTCCCAGAACGTGCAGGAAAAGCCGGGCATGGTGATGTTCCATTGTAACCCCAGACCTGGGCACAGAAGTTAAGATGGTTCCCGAGCTTGCTGGCCAGTTGAGCCTCATCAGGCTAGTCCAGGTCAGCAACAGAGCTTGTCTGAAAATGAATGTAGACCGCAAGGAGTGCACACATGCACGCATGTGCACGTGCATGCACACACAGCAACACACAGGTATACACCTAAAGTGACAAAAAATAATTGGGAAGAAAATATATCAGCATATTTGGTATTTGCCCAAATTTTCATCTTAATTAGTTAACTTATGTAAAATGTTAATTGTAGGTTGAATTATCTTTTATGCCATCGTATCTGTAAGATTTTTATAATGGAGGGTGTCCCTACATCTCTCAATTATTCTACTAACGAAGGAAGCAGTGCCCACAGCTATGTCAAATATGCTGCTGCCTGTCATGTCACTTCATCTCTGAGAAAAATTCAGGTGACATTAATGTTGCTTTTGTAATGACTCTACATTAGGAAGGTGACTTTAAGAAAATGTAGGCAGAGGTGGGGAGTGGGTAGAAATAGTTCAGAAAAGACTGTGTTCTGCTCTGGCAGAAGATCCCAGTGAGTTCTGTTCCCTGCCCCTGTATCAGGAGGCTCACAACCACCTGCAGCTCTAGCTCCAGGGGATCTGACACCCCTCTTTTACACACACACACACACACACACACACACACACACACACACACACACACACACACTCCAATAAAATGATTTTTAAAAAAGAAAATATGGGCATTGACTAGTGTTTTATTTTGGTACAATTTGATAACTATTTGTTCATCAAATTCAAAACCTCTAAACTAATTTCATCATATTCATGAAAAAGGAGCGAGGAGAACATACCCTGTGAGAAGTAGAATTGTGTAAGGAGTACCACAGACCGTGTTATTCTGACACCCATAATAGATACCCACAGATTGCCATGGCAACTCAGGGGAGACAAAGCCTGAGGGTTGAGACCCAGAGGTCCAAAATGCTGTGGAGCACTTGGCGAAGAGCAGAAAGAACATCCAACAAGAATGGTGGCGTGCAGTACCAAGAGATTGGGGTTAGGCAAGGGCCTGTCGTCACTGAGGTGGGCCTAAGACACCTTGTGTCACCAGAGGGCAGCTTGGACAGCTGCGCCTTTGTAGGCTTGGGGGGAACTGAGCGTTTGAACTCTGAGCAGAGCTTAGGTCACAGGATCTGGGCTCATGCATCTCTTGGCGTAGTGGCCCTCCATGGCATCAGGGCTTTCTGCAGTGCAGGCTACTCTCCCCAGCTACAGTGCCGGGGATACCTTGAGTTCAGTGATGTACACTTGGTTAGGGCTCAATTTCGACTTTGGCAGATAATGCTTATCTGTTTTATTTTGTCTGTCACTTCCTGCCTGGACCCTTGTCTATGGCCCCTGTATGCTTCTTTGTTTGTTTATGTTACATCGAAATATCAATTGACACTTATTATCTTTTGAAATATGTCCCTTGATGGAATAGGGAGCTTGGCATATTCCTTCCGTGACTTCCACACAAGTTCCCCTTTTCCCCCAAAAACATGTATTTGAGCAGAGTTCTGTGCTAGAGATGCATCTGTCTCCACTTCCCCCATGCCACGCAGAATAGCAAGGCCCGGGAATGACTTACCACCGCGTGTGTCAGGGTTAGAGTTCACTATGGATTGGATGGACACTGAACGTTGTTAGTGCACAACCTATGCGACCAGTGTTACCTATGCCCATAGCGGACATGATGCCTCCAGGATGTCACTCTTTCTGAGGTATTGTCTTCTCAAGTCGGCTTCCCACTACAACCATGCATGGTGAGCAAATGGAGAGACAGAGACAGAGACAGAGACAGAGACAGGGAGACAGAGACAGAGATTTGTAAGTCACAACGGCCGTGAGCACAAACGGACATCTTATTCACTTCTTTGTATATATACAAATAGAGACTTTTTTCTTTTTCTTTTTCTTTTCTTTCTTTCTTTCTTTCTTTTTTTTTTTTTTTTTTTTTTTTTTTTTTTTGTGGTGGTGGTTTTGTTTGTTTGTTGTTTGTTGTTTTTATTTTTATACCAAATCCCAGGTTTATTTTGTGGGCTGTCAATTCTGAATTTAAGAGGGATGGGGAGGGGGGGAAGGGGAATTATAAGCTGTATATGTTGCTTGACTTTCAAAAGCCTCTCAGTAATGGTTTTGCATGCTGAATGATAGATTGGTAATCAATGGCAGAATGCATTAGACATTTTGTTCTTTGCTATTATTTTCTTTCCTTTCTCTTCCTTTCCTTTTTTAATCAAGGCTGAACAGGAAGCTATGCTGGCAGCCACCACATTGGGTGGAATTCAGGAGGAGGCATGCTAGGGGCCAGAACAAAGGTCCCTTTGGTCTTTTATTTTAAAGAGCACACACTCACTTGTTTCCTGTCTGACAAAACTGAGAGCCCAGGAGAAATTTGTCCAGTGTTTTCAGTAGTCCATCTTTTAGTGTGCAGGCTACAGTCAATCGCTTTTTTTTTTTTTTTTTTTCTCTGAAGCGATTCTTAGAAGCTTGAGAGTTAGTGATTGCCGTTTTGGATAGGGTAAGGGAGTTTTACTTTGGGAAAAAAAAATAAATTAGTAATGGAGTTGAGGGAAGGAAAAGACAGAACAGCTTTTCTTGCTTCCGGTTTGGATCTTGCTGGTGGCTCTGCCGCTTTGCCTGCAGCGATGGGTATTGCCAGAACTCCGGGAAAAACAAAGCTAAAATGGCAACATCTCCCAGGAAAATCTGTAAGATTGTAGGAAGGCTGGGCGGCAGTGGGGACTGCGCGTTGGAGAGCAGATGCCTTTGGCCTGAGTTTCCCTCCTTACAGTCTGTTTGCTTGCTTGCTTTGAAATATTTTTTGTTTCTACCTCCTTGGTTTACAGAGAGCTGAGGAGGCTCGTTTTTGTTGTTGTTTTGAAATGTAAGTTTGGCAACAAGTGAAACAGAAAATAACTGCTGTGATAGACATGTCCCCTTAGACCTTTGCTTCTACAGGAAACGCCTCTGTTTCTTGTCTAAAAACAGAGGACCCAACACTAGCATACTAATTTTTTTTTCAATCTGTGGCATAATATGAAAATGTAAAATTGTATCTTTGGACTACTATTTTTTTTTAAGGTCATATCAACTTTGAGGTCTTAGGGAAATAGTTTTTCTGCTTCCATAATTTGGTTTTTTTTTTTTTTTTTTTTTTTTTTAATTCCTAGGGCAGGCATTGTGCGAGCATTGAACAGCTGCTTTGAATTCTACTTATGAACGGAAATTTGAGGTTTCTAAAATGCCCTTATTGAATCATGATCAGCCTCCTCTGATTGACGTGCTGCCCCCGGTGATTGTTTTATAGTTCTTTATTAAGCTTCTCTGGCAGGCCGGAGCCCACTTTAACTTAGGTTTGCTTTGAAAGAATGAGGTAAGCAGGAGGACTGGATATCAGGACTGTTTCTGACAACATAAATGAAATCACTGTCGGAGATAACCGGGATTGCAATGAAGTGCGTATTTTGTATACCAGACACCCAGTCCTCCCAGGCACAGGACCTGTGACCCCCATACCTGCTCCTAGCCTCCGTAGGCAACACTAATAATTAAACAGTGCCCCTCTACAGGAGGAAAGTTGTTCTGCATTGTGCTGGGTTCATATGTGATACCCTTAAATGTCCTGATTGCGAAGGGCCTAGAATAACGGACGAGCACTTGCCTAGTTCACGGAGCCCTGGGTTCCATCTGTCTGAAAATATAAAATTCCCATGTACAGGCCTGCAAGCCAGGCACTTTGGAGTAGAAACAGGAAGATCTAAAGTTCAAGGTCATCCTTGGCTATATAGTGATGTAATGTCAACCTGGGGTATATGGCTTCAAAAATTTTTTTTCAGTGCACGCCCTTAACCCCAGCACTCTGGAGGCAGAGGCAAGTGGATCGCTGTGAGTTCAAGGCCAGCCTGGTCTACAGAGTGAGTCCAGGTAGCCAAGGCTACTCAGAGAAACCCTATCTTGGGGAAAGAAAAAAAAAAAAAAAAAAAAAAAAAAAAAAAAAAAGAAAAAAAATTTTTTTTCACATTAAACAATAAATTTACTATGAAATGTGTGGCAGTAGGCATCATTTTCCAGAGGCATGTCATAGCTTATTTCTTCCCCAGCTTAGTCTGGGGCAGGCATATTTCACGGCGGACACTCCACAGCTGCCCAGTCCTTTTCCTGCGGGTTTTCTTTCTGAGATATATACAGAAACAATGATGGAAGGCTCCATTTCTAATGCAGCCTGTGGGATCTGTGGGACAGAAGGGGGAGTGACAGAACTACAGGAGGACTGTCACCATCCACATCCGCATGGGGAGCTAAGTAAATCTGAGGAGCCAGCCGCTTATTCCTCTAGAGCGTTCTGTTTAGGTACCAGAACACTTTGAATTCTGTAGGGCCACGATAAAGTCTGTTGCTAAACTGAAGTACATTGAAGGACGTTTCTAACTGAGACACAAACTTCTGAAAATTAGGAAACTATATTGCTGCTAAACTAAAGCTAAATGGCAAGTCATTAAAACTCTTATTTTTATTGATGTCTTTGTATTGGCAATTTTCTATTTATTATCTTAATCATGTGTTTGCATATTACTGTGGGGGTATGTATGTATTTATATATATACATATATATGTATATATATGAACTCAGGACCTTATGAATGTAAAACACGTACTCTATCAATGAGCTGGGATAGCAAAGAAATGAATAGATTAAATATTTTGACCCAGCAAAGAGGATCAAACTATTTCAGATAAGCAAATGTGCTGTAAAGTGAAGCCTCTGTTAGTGGAAAATACCAGTGTTGTTGGTGCTGACACCTGACACCTGGCCTGCCGCCCTGCAGTGCACTAATCATGTCCATATGATTTTCTGGGGATCATCTTTGTGGCCAGGACGAGAATGACACAAACCCCAAAAGCTTGACCATTTTTATAGCCTAAATTATATTTTCTAAACTGTCTTACTCATTTTTGAGTAGTGTACCTGTCTGTTCCAGATTTGTTATTTTTACTTTTTATTTATTGATTGATTTGTTTTTGGTTAGATTTGTTTTCTGTAAAATACAGCCTCTGTCTTCCAGGCTGTGAACGTGTGCAACAGAGTCTGGGGTCTGACCTGTCAGTCACTGAGTGTAGGGTTTGGGGGAGTCCTCGATGTCTAGTTCCGGAAGCCGTGAGCCGTGGGTGAAGGGTCTGTCTGCTGGGTTGTCACGAAAACCGATGCACTGGCAGGAAGTGACAGAGATGAGGGCCTGCTTCACCGTGCTAGGTTAGACTCTGTGTAAGAAGCAGCTATAGATTTTTCTACCGTATTTTAAAAAAGAATTTTAGATAAAGGAGCCACAAATGTTGAGGTCTCCTGGAAGGTGCTGATCTCAAACACTGTTGTGGGAGTCTAATTGCCAGGACGTCTGTGGGTGGTGATGGCTCTTGATTATGCTAGCGTTCAGGGTTAGGAGGATTGCTCACAGATAATCTGGAGACTTGGATTTTCTTAATATTTGGACAGGTTGACTATCTTGACCCAGTAGCCATCCCTGAAAGCCATGAAGTCATGTGACATCACAGGAACCATCCATCCACCAGGGTACATTCTTGAGTGTCTGCTGTCTTCCTGTTACCTGCGTCCCACACAATGCAGATGCTGCCACCACTTCTGCCTGTGTTCATACATGTCACCCATCTAGGACCTTAGAATCTGAATTTCTGTGGCTTCTTGAGAAGTCTCCTTACATCTCCTGAGTGTTCTGATAAAATTCACCATTTTAGAGAACATGTGTTTTCTTCTACACAAGTCTCCAAAATATTGGCAGGTAAAATGTCTTTTAAAAGAATCAAATGTAGCAGAAGTTCAGAATAATCTTATCTTTTACACCTAAGTATCTGACCAGCAGATGAAGAACCAGTTATCACATGAAAAGAGTCATCTGGGCCAGAATATTTTTCTTTCTTTCTTTCATTCATTCATTAGTTCATTCATCCATTCTCATATATATATATATGTGTGTGTGTGTGTGTGTGTGTGTCTGTACAAATATTCACACACACACACACACACACACACACACACACACACACACACGAGCAAGTATGTGGTGGTTAACTCCCGGAAGTTGATGCTTGTCTTCTGTTATGTGAGTCCCAGGAATTAAATTCCGGTCATCAGGATAGGCCGCAACTACCTTTGTCCACTGAGCCATCTCAGTGGCTCCTTGGACAATTTTTAAAGTCATTTTTAGGAGATGTAAAGTGGGATAGTTGCTACCTTACAGCTTCCGACTAGCTCTTCGTGGGAGAGGGCGTGGTCTTCAGGAGGAGGAAGGAAAGCCCCCGGCCCTTCGTGTACTTGTTCTCAGGAGTTACCATCTTACACATTTCACGTAAATAAAAAATTATCTTAAATAAACGTCCTTAGTATTTTAAGCCCCAGACTCAGGAGGAAGAGGCAGGCTGATCTCTGCACATTTAATGCCAGTCTATGTGGTGAGTTCTAGGCCAGCCAGGACTACAGTGTGAGACCCTGCCTTTAAAAACAAAAGTGTGAAGAAAGGTTATAAATTTCTAGTCTGTCCCTATTCTTGGATTTAATGTATGTAAATCTGTTTCCAGCTTTTAGAACCTCAACTTTTAGAAGTGAGGGATTATACTCTGCCGACTATTTAACATTTGCATCATTAGCTGCCGTGTCATGCAGTGTCTGATTCCATGGTGTGCGCTCAGTCAGTTGGTGCTCAACAGCCTTCTTTACAGTTGAATTACAAGTTCCATAAGCCAGCACTTTCTGTGCCCACCTTAGACCCATTACACATCTCAATGATGAAATTCTATTAGTCACCACAGCGTGCCAGGTTGGTTAAATTATGTCACCCATTCTAACGTAAGCATCATAGAAACACCGAGAAGCCCTGGTGTTAATTGAAACAAAGTGGAAAACTTTGAAGGAAAAAAAAAAAACTGTGATGGATGAACTAGGCTGACTTTTGCGATGGACTCTGAACCCTGTATACAGCACTTCAGTGAATGTCTGTCCGTCGGTCTGTCTGTCTGTCTGTCTCCAATCTGGGTGCTTAAGTCACACAGAGCTCATCACACCCTAGAGCACACCGTCTGTCTCGATCTGCCTGGGGGACTGCCCTGCTGTTCTCTGTGTAGACACTGATCTCCACACATCAGCTGACACAGAGCCGGCACTCAGTGGACAGTTTAGTTCAGCTCTGAAGAAACATAGAACACTCTTCTCAACCCGTACAGCGGCTGTGTGCTGTAGACAGCACCAATGATTCTCAAGCTAAGGTTAAACAGCCATTTCTTTTGGGTTGGCAGGAAGGAGAAGCATTTAAAATTTTCTGATAGAAATTCCCTAAGGAGACCTCCCCACCAGACACATTGGTCAAAATGTTTACAATGTGAGTTGTACTAGGATACATGCCCATTGTACCAAAATAGAAATTCTAATCATATCATCCTGATAACGTACCATGGGTTTCCATGGACAACAATGGTTCTGTTGATTATTTGTTATAAAATATACATTACCCCATTTGCAATTCAAACAGCATTTCTAACTTGGAAGTATTAATTCCACTTAGATTGCAGTTATTTACTTGATCTTATATTTACACACATTATTTACAAAACACGAGGGAGGGTTTCCATTTCCTGACGGTCCACTGACAGCAATGCTTATTAATTCTGAATAGTTTCTGCATGCTCCAGGAGCGGGGGTCTAGACCATATGGCAGACAAATGGTGGCCTTGAAACTAACTTGCCATATCTACAGTTTGAAATAGGTGCTATTTTAGTCTGCTCTTTTTTTCCCCCTTGTGATAGCCATAAAAATCTACCTAGGACCTATGCATTTTTTGTTCATGTTCTCTGGCCCAATGGCTGACAGAACATTCTAGCTCAAAGGCTGTCCCCTGGAGTGCGTGCTAGACACTTTTATGTTAACTTGACACAAGCTGGCATCATCTGAGAGGAGGGAACCTTAATAAGAAAGTGCGTCCATAAGATCAGGCTGTGGGCAAGCTTGTTGGGCATTTTCTTAATTAGTGATTGATTGGGAGGGGCCCAGCTCATTGTGGGCGGTGCCGTCCCTGGGCTGGTGGTCCTGGGTTCTACAAGAGAGCAGGCTGAGCAAGCCACAGGGACTGAGGCAGCGAGCAGCACCCTCCATGGCTTCTGCATCACCTACAGCTTCCAGGTTCCTGCCCTGCTTGAGTTCCTGTCTTGACTTCCTTGGAAGAGGGACAATGGTGTGGAAGTGCAAGCCAAATAACTCCTCTTCCTCCTCGGGTTGCTTTGGACATGGTGGTTCGTTACAGCAGCGATAACTGTAATGAGGGCCAGTGTTAGCAGATATATTCCTTTGTTTTGAAACAAACACTTTTAAGCATTACCTTGGCATTTGAGGAACGGCAATGGCCAGGTTGCGTAACACATGGGGAAGTTCAGATTCATTTAGATCCAATCCTATTTTGGAATTCAGTACTGACAGGGATTGAACTGAAAACTCTTAGTTTCTCTTACAAAAAGTCTTATATTTTTACAACTTTAGTTTACTAGACAATGCCATACTTTTTTTTTTTTCTAAGCTTTAACTTCAAAGTCTTCAGAGCCCTTCAAAATGTCATGCATGATGCTCAGGGAACTTCAAGCGAGTGATTTACTTATGCTTTTAGGACCAGTCCGGTGACACCACGTGGTTGTCCTTGGCACCTGCTCTTCAGCACAGGGAGCCATTGACTTGTCTGCAGTCCTACACAGCAGATGGAGAGGCTGCTTTTGTGAATGGTCATGTCCACCAAAACTTGCCCAAACCAGAATCTTAATACCTATCCTAATCTCTTCTCCTTGGGGATTTCAGCCTCACCCTAAGAAGGAGCTGTGGTGTCTGTTTTACACACATGGATTGGGACCATCCCCAGACAACAGGCACCACTCTGCATCACAAGGATGTGACACAGGGCTCTGGTGCTTCTGTAGAAACTGAAACCCCTTGGCTCTTGTTGGACTGGAGTCATTTCTGTCAAGTAGGTTGAGTTGAGAACTCAGAATGTTATACACCCATATCCTACACTTTAGTTACTTTCTTTTCCCAAGTGTATCAGAAATTTTAGCCACACACAATGTATTCCAGGGTTTTTTTTTTTCATCCAAAAGTGAACATTTTTGACTGTATAGAAATATTAAAGTAACTCTTGACTCTTTTTAGTAAGAGCCAGTTATATTAAACACAGATGGTTGTCATAGCTAATTAGAATGGTCATCTCCTGTCCTGAGCCCTGCTTTACTGCTGAGTGCTTTAAATGAGATTCACTCTGGTTCAATTCCAAATAACAACAATGAGAATAGCAGATAACATTTAATAAGTATGGCTCGTGCTTGGCACAGTGTGGTGCTGTGTGCACTTAGAGGGGCACTCATGGACCCCCTTAAAGCAAATGGACTTTGTATCTTCTACAGCGGGAGGTATCTCAGCGAGGTCAAGAACTTGGTCATGTGGCATGGTGGGCTGACACAGGGCTCCATAGGGTTAGTCTTATCACTGTATCCTCTCCGAACTGGCCCCCAGGCATCGGCCTCAGTGATTTTTGCCTCCCATGAGATCTGATGTCAGATGCTGGAGTGAGTGAGAGTGTGGAAGTCGCAGGTGGAGAGTATATGTGGTTTGGGTCACACAGCCTCCTGTGTGAAAAAATCTACAATGGATCTCTGTAACTGGGGTAGAGACCCAAAATGGAAAGTTTTGTACTGAAATCTTGAACCTTCGGATTATTACTTATTACAGCATGAGATTTATGCTAAATTAGAGGAGACATAAAATTAAGCTAATGACTTATAAGGCTTCTTTTTTTTTGTTGTTTTGTTTTGTTTTGTTTTTCGAGACAGGGTTTCTCTGTGTAGCCTTGGCTGTCCTGGACTCACTTTGTAGACCAGGCTGGCCTCGAACTCACAGCGATCTGCCTGCCTCTGCCTCCCGAGTGCTGGGATTAAAGGCGTGCGTCACCATAAGGCTTCTTAAGACAATGCAGTGAGTTATGAAGGAGATTTTTAATCGACTGCTATTTAGGTTCTTGGGAACGAATAAGCTGTTTGTTGTTCGCATTCACACACTGTGAATTTATTGCGCTTTCTCCATTGTCTCTGCCTATTTGTTTTATTCTTTTCTTTCTCCTTTGTGCTATGACAAAGTTAAAGAAGTTGTCAAAAACTAAAAGTGGAAATATTTGCTTCTAGACAGACTTCAAGGAAATCCCAAGTCTAAATTGGTTGGAAGTTTCTCTTGTTCAGGGAAATCAATGTTGAGTTGTATTGAGTTGTCCTATGTTAATTCAGACCAAGTGATGAAGAGAAACACCATGGAACATATCATAGGATGGTAGTAATTCAGATCACATGATGGGGACATATTTGCAAGAAAAAAAAAAGCCACTTTGAACACGTTTCAAAACACCTTTAGCTCATCAGCTCTCCTCTTCTAGAATCTGAAAAATAATTTTTCTTGTGATTTGATTATGTAGTTGGCATAAAAATAATTATAAAAATAAATAAGAACTGACTAAATCATGGGCAGTGGATGAGGGCTCATGTTGAATAGGAGTTGCCAGTGTGACAGTAGCAGCTACTCTCAGGGACCAGGATTGGCTCACGAGTTTCCTAACTTCCCAAACATGAGCCTGAGGCTGAATCAGGATTTGACTTTCCCATGATGAAGGTTCTGGCTGTGAGAAAATGAACCTCACTTAAAGGAAAAAAATCAGTAAGAGTTAGGATTAAAATTCGGTACTCTCCCTGGGGACATGTCACAGTGCGTGGCAGTGGCATTGAGCTTTCTCATCTCTGCTCTGGTTGATAACTTTATTGGTACAAAACTGGCATTCAAAGAAAGTGCATCAAAGGACTGTAGCGGTAAAGGCAGAAGAAAACCATTTACCCAGTGGAGATTCAACTAAGGTCTCTGCCCAAATCCTGCACTGAAATGAATATAATAGAAGTGAACACTCTAGCACTGTTTTGAGACAGAATTTGTAGCCCAGATTAGCTGTGAACTCATGGGCCTACTTTACATATCCTCACCACCATTAGAAAAACCAAACATAAGTCATATATCTAAACTCCCTTATGAAAAGCTGTTCCACATCTCTTTTGTGCTTGATAATGAAAACGTAACGATTCAGAAATATCTGTACCCACGGGATTCACAACCGAGGACTCTTGGGTTCTCAGCCCCACACGTGCTGTTTATTTTTCTATCCTTGCATACCTGTGCTAAAGTTTAATTGATTAATTGGGCACAGGAAGAGATTACCAAAAATCATCCGCCATAACAGAACAATGGAAACACAATTGTGTGGGTTAGGAGACTGTGGCCACTCTCTTCCTCAGGGGACATAGCATTTCACTCATCCTTCCACTTGGGATGATGTGTCACGGTCTATGTAGTGAGATAAAGATGGCGGTGAAGTATAGGCACGGTGACGTAGTGCCAAGCAACTAGGTGGAGCCTATTTGAACATAAGTACCATTGTCAAGCTGCAAGGCCAGGTGGATGCCGGATGGCTGACATGTTGGCAGTGTCCACATCATGGGCGTGCTGCGTGGAGGGAGGATTCAAGAAGCAAAAGCAGCATCTTCATGTGACTCAGAACAGTACAGTGCCTTGAACTGTCCCAATCGTTTCCTCCTGGACTTTTCCATTTAATATTTTCAAACTGTGGTTGAGGGTGGGCATCTGAAAATGAAATGGGAAGCCAGATAGGTGTGTAATAGGAGGAGCTACTGTAGCTATAGTCAAGTCTAGCTCCAAAGTCTAGTTCACACCAGGAGAACTCACTAGGCCTGATTATGTCCCTAACCCCTTGTCTGTAGGTAAAACAAAGACAATAATCACTATAGTGGACGTTGTAAAATACTGTTTGTTTGAAATATAATTTATATGCCACAAAGCATACATATTTAATGTATAATTCATAAAGTCATATTTCTTTACATCTGTAATTGTGCTTGCATAAACACAACTTAAATTTACAGTGTTCGTCCCCCTTAATGATGTCTTCTACCGTTAGCAGCCATCCACCCTTCTCTGCCATTCTGCCTCCTGTTAGCCAAGCCCGACTTTTCCTTTCTTTGCTATAAAAGTTTACCTATTCTGGACATTTCATGTAAGTTAGGCAAATATTTTATTTTTAGTGATCAGATTCTACACATAACAGTGTTATATGGGTTCCTGTGTATTATAGCGTCCATCAGCACATCACTTCTATTTGTTACAAAATTATATTCTACTGTTCATATGTCACCTTTTTTTTTTTTTTTTGCATTTATCATCTGGTAGATACTTGGGTTTTTTCCATGTTTTTGGCTACTGTGAATACCTTTGTTGGCGAGTTCTGGGTGGACACATGTGCGTATGTCTCATCATCAATTTCTTGGGAGGAGAACCATTTGCTCATAACAGTGTCATAGTGTTAGGTTAATTTTTCAGATTATTGATTCTCTGTGTTTTCTAACACATTATAAATAATATGGGGTTTAAGCCAGGGGAAGATGGTAAGATTGTGATGGCACGTAAGTAAGTTTGCAGATATTTCTTCCCTTCAAAGTGAGCTGTCTTCCTTTATATGCACATCGTTCCTCCATATTCCATTTCGTTGGGAGGATTTGGACATGACATTGACCAGTACTGGTTTTTTAAAATAGACTTTGATAAACTTGCTTTGTGGCAATCAAATATTGACTACTTATTCCCTACTCATCCCTAGAGGAGTCTCCCTTATGAACCAAGTAAGAATGTGAAGGGCTGTTGTCCACGCTGGCCACAGGTGGGCAGTTGGCAGAGGCAGCCTGAGAGAATATCTACCATGCAGCCTTCACTCTAAGGAAACTATTTTCTATGTCAAATATCCATTGTGTGTTGACTAGACCTGTAGCGACATAGGTGAGGTGTGTGGTCTTATCCCCGTCTGAAAAGGAATAATCCCTTTGCATTCCTCTAAGAACAGTGCTGCTTCTGGGGCTTGCTATGGATAAATAGAGGATTTGATAATGTTCAAATATTTGTCCCAACCTCAAAGGACATCCCAAACAGAAATAACTTGGCATATGATGCATCTCTGACCGTACATGTCTGGTAGCTTTGACCCGTGGATTTGCTTGGTATTTAATGTGTTTGGCTGACTCATTAACCAATGTAGTTATGGTAGCAGCCTTGGTAAGAATTTGGCTCTGGTCCTTTATAAATAATGTCAATCTAGTATGTAAGAATAGCAAACTTGAAATTAGGAAGTGCATCTTGGGATGCCTAGTAAATGTTTTCAGGGTTTACTGCTTTGAACACATGAGGGTTAGGACTGTGAGGGATTAATCAGCCCCAGGGAAAGTGCCTCCCTGTCACAGTCCCACCTCACAGTTGGTAGACTCTCTAGAATGTCCACAAATAAACGCCTCTCGACATATGTGTCCTACACAAATTATATCGATGCCATCATTCAGTTTACCACAATTATACATGTTTGCGTTTTTAAATAGGATGTATCATCTTCTAAAGTTTTTAAGCTTAAACAATTATTTTGAAGTCAAGAGAAGGTTGTTGAGCCATAAGAAATGGTGGTGGAGTGGTAGAGGGGGACCAGATTTTTAAGGAGCCTAGTTTATCATCTGTCCTCAAACTTGCCAGCAGCAACAAAACAAAAACAAGTCTAGAAAAATAAAAGAAGCAAAGAAAAGGAGAGCAGGGTGGGGAAGGTTGGGGAGGACTCCGGGCCTCTTGGAATACAAAGGTCTTTCAGTTGTGGGGGACTGGAATGGGGAGTTTGGATAGTGGAAAAAAAAAAGTGTTCTACATGTGGTAACGAGGTTAAGGGGGAGTGTGCGCAGCAATGGGTGATTACTTTTCCCCATCAAGGCTCCTTTCTCCTCATAAGCTCCAACAGTGGTCAGCACGTCAGTCAGACAGCCCTCCCTGTTTTATCCATCCCTTAACTGTGGTCTTCGGTTTATACAGCTGGGCCTTTGTTCAGCTGTGGGGGAGAAGTGAAGAGATGGCAGGCAACAGCACCTATAAAGTCGCACACGGCCGACTCTGTATTGAAAGCACAACATTCCAGCATTTGGGTTCTCTCTCTCCCCCACCCCCCTCTGTGTGTGTGTGTGTGTGTGTGTGTTTGTGTGTGTGAACATACGTGCGCCCGCGTGTGCGTGTGTATTCAGTTGTGACATTGTCTGGAGAAGTGGGTGGATATGTGGTTATGAGTAAACATTTTTGCTGACTGTACTTTAGCAACTAGAAAGAAGAAATTTAGTGACGTCACTGTCTAAATTATGGTCTAATGCAGCAGTGTCTCTTGGAGTGACAGTATTTTGGAGAATAGTCGTAAGTAAATGTGCTTAGCCATAGTCAAATGTAGAGCAATATGATGCCCTTGAAATATAAACTGAGGAGAGTTTGGGAGTAAGCTCACTGTTAGACTTATGTGTGAGCAGATCTTTCTGTGTGTTTTCACTTCCCAGAGTATTATAAAAAAATTGATGATTTCTTTTTTTCTCTCTAATGTGTACATATACTTTGAGTTTTGATTGTGGTTCCAGCAAGGTGATATCCTATCAGTTAATACTCCATAGCTCTTTCACATTCTCAGGAAAGGGCTAGGGTGGCTACACCCGATGGCAGTATGAATCAGGCTTTATTCCTCCCCCATCTGTGTGTGTGTGTGTGTGTGTGTGTGTGTGTGTGTGTGTGTGTGTGTGTGTGTGTGTTTCTAAAAACACAGGGAATGCATTAAACCAAGAAAGATCAATGAAAGAAGAAGAAAATAAATAGTTAAAACATAAAATGAGTTTGGAGGTCAAGCTAGCAAAATAGCGAAGCTTGTGGACTGACTTCATATTCATCTAAGCAAAGGGGTTTTGGCATAAAAGGGGCCAATGGAGGGGCTTGGCATTCTTAAGACACCAGCCATAGCTGCACCCTGCTGTTTTGGCGTTTGAGTTGATAGATGCTTGTACTTCTTGCTTTTCGTATTTTTGAGACTGTTATGTCAAATCCCTCAGTTTTTCTGGGCAGCTCAGAAAATCTGTCTCTCTCAACAGTAGCTGAGAGGAGTTGTCCAGGGAAGGCTTGCACTCTGTATATTTGTTCTTTGCAGTCTGTTTTGAATATAACACAAACATTTCTGCTTAGTTCGTTGGTTTCCTTTTTTCCTCTCCAGTTGCACTAGACATAGCCTGCAAACAATTCTGTGTGGACTTGGAAAGAAAAGAGTGAGGCTTCCAAATTGCCCACCATCAGCAGAGCCAAGACTCTTCCTGTCAGGATTATTTGGACTTGAAAGAGAGTAGAGGCTCCTGATATTTCTCCTCACTGGCCTAGCCAGTGAACATTTAAAAAAAATTGCGAGCCCTTTCTCGTTTCTGTTGTGGGATTATTCTCTAGGGGGTTGCTTTAGATGGCTTAACTTGCTTGATTTCACAATGACCTTTGAAAACAAAAGAAATTAAAACTAGACTGGTTACTTAATTGTTTTTGTCATCATTATTAGATCCTAAATAAATTAAACATGCCAGAGATTTTATTTTAATGCACATGCCACACTCAGAATAAGTCACTTTTGATTATGGAACAACTTGCTATTTATTTAGACTTAGCCAGTATTGTGAGGGGGCGGGGCTCAGCCAGCAGGAGTGAGCACCCATTAAGACAGCCCCATAAGGAGATGGGAGGGACTCCAAGCATACGTACTCAAGAAGGTTACAATGAAAGGCAAATTCATTTTTTATTTTCAGCTCTTTATTGCAGTTTGCTGACATCCTGCAAAGGTCAACACGACTTAATCATTATAACAAGTGAAATGATATTTATGCAGAGGGCTCATGCCAGTAAACTGAAACAGGCACCCTCTCCTACTCCAGATTAATTGTTTTCTGTATGTTCTTCCTGTGACCAGTGATGTTCACCGATGGACATCTATCTTTGTTCAGGACGAATATGGCAAAGAAGCAATTAAAAAGGCCCCCAGCACATGGCATGGGAGCATAGGTGGACATGGTCACATCCTCCTGAAAACACTGAGAAAATGACATGCACCATTAAGAGATTAGCACTATTCACTGAGGTCATGCTAGTTACTTGTGACCTATACACCTTTTGGCTAACAAATCAGGAGATACTTGCTCCTACTTTCTATTTTTATTTAAAATAGACAAAATTTCAAGTAAATGCTTTAGAATGCCATGGTAAATGAAAGCAATTGTCATCTGATTTTAATTATGCTAAAATGAGATGTCCAGTCCACGATTGAGATATTCCCATAAAGTGAATATTTATTATTAACATATCCTGACATACCATATTTTTTGGACCATAAGACACACTCAGTTTTTAGAGCAGTAAAACAAGAAAAACAGTAAAAACAGCAGTTGGACCATAAGGAGCACCCTATTTCCCCTGACTTCCGGGGGGAAAAAGTGCATCTTATGGTCTGAAAAATACAGTAACACGGTTGTCTCTCTTTTTCATGTCCCCACCACACACACACACACACACACACACACACACACACACACACGGTAGCATATTTACCTGACACAAAACACCTCCCACTTCCCTGAAGAGTTCATTCAAGGATAGAACAAAAGATACCGACTGGTTCCCCTGCTCACTAGCAACCGTGCTGATGGCAGGGAGAGATTGCCCCTGTTTACAGGATTCTACAGGCAGTTTTAGTGGATGTCTTAGCAGGGTGCTCATGCCCTTTCCTGTCCCTGCCTACCCAACTGCTTGTAACCAGGAATTTATAGATGTGACAACTATATGTCTCAGAAAAACCCAAAAGACTTCTGACTTTTAAATTCCTCTAAGTTTCTCCAGCACAGAACACACGGTGACGGGTGCATCCAGCTTCTGCACTTTAGGGTTAGGAAAAAAATGCTACTCAAATTAAACCGAGGCTTAGGATTTTTGTTTGGTTTGGGTCTGGCTCCTTTGGAAAGGATGTTTAATAAAAGCCTTCTGCAGCCTGTATTGGAAGACGGAGTTGCTGCTCTCTCTAGACTTTCCCTTCTACTCTGTCTGTCCTGATCACTACAGTGCATGGCTGTGCTGTCGGCCCGGCTCTCAGACACACAAGGAGCTGGGCATCTGCGGAGGCTCAGGAGACAGGCTCCTCCGTGCTGACTCAGAGGCCCACCGTATGACTCCAGTCTGGCGCTGTCACGCCTGGTTATGGAAAGGCAAGAACAATGCCTCCCTTGAGAAGGGGGGGAAAGTCCGGCGCAGTCACAGTTCTGATGTAAAATTTAAATCACCCCTGCACATCCTGTGGACTTACAGCTGTCAAAAAGGCAAGACCAGTCTTAAATGGAAAGGCGTCTTATTTCCTTAAAAAGTATACCCTTTGTGTCTATAAATAAAAAACTTCCAAATCCCAGCTCCTAAGGCCACGTTATTCTACGTAATCTAAGTAATCACAACAAAAGGACTCTGACATTTTTAACCTGTAGACGGCTGAAGGTTAAACTGCTGTTTCTGTGATTAATGGCCGGTGTGCTACAATACGTGGGTTGAATGATTTGCAACACATGACCAGCTATGGACTGGTGCTAATTTTTTTCATTTTTTTTTTTTTACAAGTTCTACTTTTGGTCATTTTCCATGACAACTTAAAAGGATTGTGTCTTCAATATTTAGACATCTCAATCATCCATGTTTTCTTCAAGACAGTTAAAGGTTAGTGGTCTCATGGTTAGAGGAATTGTTTAACCAAATGTTAATAGCTCAAAATTGGTGTCTCTGTCTGTGAGAAAAAGGATTCAATTATAAGAATTATTAATGACCCAAGTAAAGGCAGATTTCATCTCAGTGCAGGTAGAAAATGTTCACTGCTATTTTTTTTTTAAATTCACAAATGAGTAGTAGTTTTGGTGCTTTAAAAAAACCACTTTAGCATACTGCTGAAACATTTACTGGCTTTTTCTGGATGAAAATGGCTTTGTGTTTATCATGCAACCTTTCCCCAAAACTCATCTTTCTTCCTTGCTGTGACAGCAGAGTGAATTCCTAGATCTTTTCTCCATCTGAGCAAAGGAAAGGTTGCATCTAGTGCAGACTGGCCACATTCAATAGTCTCTCTCCTTTCTGAGTTACTGTTTTAGGCATTTAATGGGTTTAATTTTAAACAAATATAATAAAACCTAAAGACATTTAAGCTGGCAGACCCACTCAACTAAATATATTAGTTCTATCGACTATGTGTGTTGTGTTGCTTACAATAAAGGAATAGTGTTTTCTGTGGGTCAGGTTTTCCAAGTGGTTAAGGCTGGCCTTGAACTCACTATGTTGATGAGGCTGATCTGGAACTCCTGATCTTCCTGCCTGGAGAAGCTGGGATTACAGGCGTGAGCCACCAGCCAAGGCAGTATCTTCTTACTTAGAGGACTTTTCGAGTGTTCACTTGCTAGAGATGCTCTAATTTTATATTGAATGTTAGCAGTTTGTGTTATTAATGAAACAGAAAAGAATGCAGGAAAAAGAATCCACTTTCGAATTGTAATCACTGCAGAATGGAATCCATCCATCCATCCATCCATCCATCCATCCATCCATCCATCCATCCATCCATCCATCCATCCATCCATCCATCCATCCATCCATCCATCCATCCATCCGAGATGTTGCTGAATATCCCAGCTGGTCTCATAGAACAGGTCTTTCAACCTCAGCCTCCTCAGGCTGAAGCTAAAGACAAACAGCTCCATGCGCAGCCCAGACAGTGTTTGAATGCTCCCTAGCTTTTTTTTTTTTTTAAAGCAAAACCAAATCAAACCTCAAAAATTGATCATTTTAAAGTTAATTTTATTAATTTCATTTCTTACTTAAAGTATTTCTAATATACCTGAAGCAGTCCTGATATGGAAGTCTTTGTGGTCCCAGCTCTAGTAGGAAGGATGTCACAGTTCTGAGTCTTGTCTGATGTAGTATCTTTGCTCTTAGCACGGTTTCTCTTTTCATTCTACATAATTTCCTGGGATAGCCATGGACTGCCTTGCTGTTATCTCTCCATCTCAGGCTTCAGGGGAAGGGGAGAGGCTGAGAACAGGTGTTCCCTGAGAGCTGTGATATTCCTCAAGAGATGGTAATGAGGAATCATGGAAGGGAAAAGGAGTGCTACTGATAGGGGAAAAGGAGGAAGAAGAAGAGGAAGGAGGAGGAAAAGGAGGAGGAGGAGAAGAAAAAGGAGGAGGAGAAGAAAAGAAGAAGGAGGAGGAGACGAAGAAGAGGAAGAAGAAGAAGAAGAAGAAGAAGAAGAAGAAGAAGAAGAAGAAGAAGAAGAAAAAGAAGAAGAAGAAGAAGAAGAAGAAGAAGAAAAAGAAGAAGAAGAAGAAGAAGAAGAAGAAGAAGAAGAAGAAGAAGAAGAAGAAGAAGAAGAGAACCAAAGTGAATTTTTAATGTTGAGCTTGATCTTGAGGCTGAGGACCAGAGAGCGGGAGGAGGCATGGTACAGAGCAGCCCTCCAAAGTCCCTTTAATACACACTGTTGGTGGCCCTGACATTTTTACCAAACACTTTTCTAGATGCAGCTCAGAGTTTTGTAATACACAGTGAAGATATTCTGTTCCGTTTTTAAGCAGAATAACAGATCAGATCCTAAGCACTGTAGCTCGTTTGTTTTTAGACTTGCATACGATGCTGAATTTTGTTAGTTTCTACTCTGGTGAAATGTGTGGTAAGAGACACAAGTCTCCCTCCTCCATGTGTCCTGTTGGTGTGTCTTCACGAGGGATGAATTCTGTTTTCACACACAGTGTCAGAGCCCAGGGACCACATCAGAATCTTCAATGGACAATGTCAGGTGTGAGATCCTCAAATGAGGGAAAACTGATCAGGAAACAAGCAAGTTGTGCATGAGACACTGAAGGGAAAGAGACTTTAAAGGGGAGTTTGAAAGACTGCATGTTTACCATAAATAAATCCTGCAGCAGACTTCTAGAGATGATAAAGCACAGACTTGGCTTGCAGAATTGATGTGGTGTCTTCAGAGGACAGGGGGACAAGTTTTGGTATGGAAATGATGTGTAAATCTTGTAAGAGGAAAGAAAACATAAACTGTAAGAGGTAAACAACAACAGTTGAAATCCATAAAGAAATGGTAATGACAGATATTTTGTTTTGATAATGTGACATTTTAAGTGTGTAACCAGATAATACCTCAAAGGCATGCGTTGGTGCTTCACCCATCTGAGTTTAAACAGATTCATTCAAGCTGCACATCTCTTTCAGTACCACCTATAGCGTGGGTGGCATTCTGTTGTGAATAGATTGTTAATATGTGATGGAGTTTTGTTCCTTCTGTCAATTGTCTTCATTCAGAATTCTTAAGGTAAAAAAAAAAAAAAAAGTCTGTATGTGTCCCCACGTGCTGTCTTTCCATTTACGGAAAAGAACTTGTAAGAGTAAGTTGTGTGCTCATTGAGTGTGGTATCAGCCAGCGTTGTGTAACTGTAAGAACAAATACGCAAGAAAGTGAAAGTATGAGTACAGAAATATAAACCTTATCTCTAAGGGAAGCTTTGTGGTTGCTTGGCCTTACTGCTATGGGGGCTCAGGCGAGGCAGCAAGAGCCTATGTGGAGCAAAGCCAGTTGCCTCTGGTTCAGGCAGGGAGAGCAACACAGGGAAGGGAAAGTCCCAGAATCCCCCAGGACACAGTTCCAAGGACCCAAAGACTTCCCTAGGGCCACCTCTTAGATGTTCTAACAGTATCCAGGAGGGCCTTCCCAGAGACAAACCTGCTTAGGGGATCTACAGGGACATTTACATCCCAAAAGGCAAGCCAAGGAAGGAATTGCTCACTGTTTTGTAATCCGTATCCCATGTTCTCAGAACGGGGCTCATCTTTTTAACCATCTTTTAAGTGTTTTCAAAACATGATCTCCTCCGAGCTTGTCTCAACACAAGAAGGGTGGGCATTAGAAACCAGTGTTTGAGAGAGCAGCCAGCAAAGAGTTCTTGAGTCAGTGAAGAACATGAAGCAGGATTATGGAGGTCTGTGCGCCAACCGTTTAACCCCATGAAGCAGCCAGGAGAACAATCCCACTGCCTCAGACACCAGTTGAACTTTTCCCAGTTGTTTTCTGTGCTCACTCATCTCTGTACAGTGATCTCCCAAAAGTGAATGTTTTTGAAAACAAATCATTTCTCTTTTGAAAGTACTGTTTATGCGGAGGAAGCACAGTCAGTAAAGTGTTCTCCTCTCAAGCATGAGGAGCTGAGGTAAGTCCCCAGCACCTAGGAAAACTCACTATTGGCTCACACTGCAGTCCCAGCACTGTGCAGTAGAACAAATGGATCTCTGAGGCTTCATAGCTAGCCAACCTAGCCTAGTTGGAAACCAGGCCTCAGCGAGGGATCTTGTTTGTGTAAACAGGGCAAACAGCTTCTGAGGAATGCTACTGAGTGTCTGGCCTACACACACACACACACACACACACACACACACACACACACACACACACACACACACACACCTCTCATAGGCACACATGTGCGCACACACACACACACATAACTAACTAGTTAGATGTGGTTACTATGTGACTCCTGAACTCTCACCAGCTCTTCTCTGGCCCTGAATAGTTTCAGCATTTTAGTTTAGCTACTGGAAGTTGATGCTTAATCAGAACTTCAGTATTTAAGCTCATCCTCCCTTTTCATATTCTGCTTTTCCTCCCTGCTCTTTCATCCAAACTTTTCCTCCCCCACACTGTTTTGTTTCTCCTTTTAAGTGTGTGTGTGTGTGTGTGTGTGTGTGTGCACGTGTGCATGTGCTCTACAATCTCACTTTTCATGGGAAGCTTTTCCTCTTGTGTTTATTGGTTTCTGTTCAATCTTAGTGTTATGGAGGAATCAATCTACTGAGATAGCCTCTCTCTGTTATCCGTCCCTCACAGAGCACATACTACAGAGATATTCTTTACTTCTTAATTATGTCACCATCTACTTGAAATGCAGAGTCACTCTCTAAGTATTTTTCAATGAATTAATTGATTGATTGAATGGGTGGATGGATGGATGGATGCATCGATGGGTGGGTGGATGGTGGATGGGTGGATGGGTTTATGTCTTCTTTTACTCAATTAAGGCCAACCAGAAAATCCAATATATCTTCACTACCTGTCTCTTCATAACACAATGGTCATTTTCTAGGAACAAATTATTCTCACTCAGTTTGTTCATTTCATTCTCATTCTTTCATACTGCAGCGACAGCCATGGTGCAGCTGCCCATTAGGAGTTGTCTGCAGTATAAATAAGTATATCTGTCTTAGCTTGGAGGACTAGGTTATATGGAAATGTAAGTCAAAGCCGCCGTGACTGCCCCCTCAACAAGGTCATGGCCCTTGCTGAGACTTGAACTCTGATCCTCAGAACTACACAGCATGCCCTCTTAGCCTCCGAGCAGTCTCTCCTGCCTTTCTCACACATTTGAAACAGAACTATAAGATATTGCTATAAGAACTCAGGGTTAAGAGATCTTTATAAGAATATTAATATGTGAGAAGTACGCATGTAAAAGGCCACTATAGGAATTCCAAAAAGGAGGACAACACTGCACTCGGCTGGGCTTCTCTGACATCTGAGACATGCTGCCAGCATGCATGTTCAGTAAGGATTGACCTTCCAGGCCCTGCAGCTTCTGCCAGTCCGACGGTCGTCGCCTTAGGAACTATTCATTTAATAGATGTGTTTGAAAGACAATTTTTAAAAAATGTTTATACCTGGATCAAGAAGTTATGAATAAAAATATGTCTGTCTTCATCTTGTATTCTAGTGGGAGAGACAGATTATAAACAAAGAAATAAGTATAAAATACTGTGCCTAGGAAGAGTAAGGAAGGAGGGAGCCTGGCCTTGGGGAGTGTTTGAATGAGCCGTTACTGAATAAGAGATTTGAGGAGAAATCTGTGTGAAAGGAGAGCAAGGCAGGTCCATGTGTGGAGGAGGAAGGGGTGATCAAATTCCAACTGTGGAACCCATGCTTTTGGCTTACTGGGGGGTTGGTACCACAATGCCAATACTGAGTGGCTTTGACTTTCAGGTTTGAAGCCAGAAGTCCTAAAAATCAAGGTGCCTTCTGGGCCGAGTCTCTTCTAGATGCTTTTTCCAACACAGAGATGTCTTCTGCATTTTCTGGTTCATCTTCTCCTGCTGCACAGAATCTGGCAGCTTGTGCCTGACTCTGCCCCTTCCGGCTTTCCGGTTTGAAAGCATGAGGGTCACTTTGGACCCCTGAACAATTCCGGCTACAGTCTCTTCATCTTCAGATTTCAACATCTTCCACTTACAAAACCAGCTCTTCCATAGAACACAAATCTCACAGACTCTAGGGATTAGGGCCCAGGTGTCCCGAGTGGGTGGGGCCATGTTTTGATGAGCACCTGGGGTTTTGTGACAGACACTGATTTTTAGACTTGCTAAGGAGTTCTAAATAGTCCTGACATTCAACTCATGCCAATAGCTTTCAGGTCATCCCACCGTGCTGCCAGCATTCAGGACCACTGGTTTCACTTCATGTTGGCAGTTGTAACTCCTCTTCCTCCCTGTAAGTTCCTTCTCCATGACTGAGTGCAAAGGGAGGCATTCTCCATGCACAGTGCTTGTAGCAACCTGGAGACCCTGCCTCCAATGGCAGGAGACCCCGTCGCTTTAAGAAGACCGTCCATCTCACTAGCACAGTAGCATGATTATGCAGAACACTAGAGTAAAAAGGAAAGAGAAAAAAGAGAGATTCTTTGCGAAAGCCAACGGCTCCTTCCAAGGGGACGGTTGCTTATCTATTCCATTCATGTACTCAGCATCCCAGGAGTGCTATAGAGGAGGGATGGGAACTCTATCCATGCTTCTCAATCTGCTCCCGTTCCTAAATAAACCTGAACCCTAAATTTATATTGACTTTCTAAAAGTGTCTCCGTCTGCATCTCTGCTTCCACCCGTACTTCCTACATGAAAGCCAGCTCCATTTATCCTCCAACTCCCAGTTCTCATTGTCACTCCTCTCCCTTAAGACGTCCCAGGTCCTAGGAACCTCTGGCCTTGTGGAACCAGGGGCATCCGGATTTTGTTTCAGTTGCATCTTAGCCTCCACTGACTCTCACTATTTCTATTCCCTTTACATAAAGTCCACTTAGTCACTTCATAAAACCCTCGAGACAAAGACGCCGGCATTTCGTTAAAAAAAAAAATCTTATTAGGTAAGAGTCTTGCATTTGTATTATTATTGCCTTAAAGTGGCCTAGATGAGACATGAATTCTTTGAAGAAAGTTTCCTGGGCTAGATAAAAGTTATTTAAGATATCACTATTACACTCGTGAAGCACAGCCCCACGAGGCACCGCCATCTTGAGGTCTTCTGTCTTGGGCCAGCTTCTCTGAAGTCTGGGTAAAGCAGGGAAGATCACACGTTGGTCTCAGATTGCCCCCAGGTGCCCTCCCCTGCAACACTGCAGCCCTCCTAAGCCTCAGTGAGTCTTGGGGTGTCTTTCTACTGTCAGCCCCTGATGTTTTGCTCCACCCAGTGGATCCCTCGGGTGTCTTGCTGTTGCTCATTTTGCTGTGTGTGTGCGTAAACGGGAAACACGGGCACTGCAGTGCGGACTGCAGTCTGGGGCTCTCTGTATAATTTGTTAGGAGCTTTACTTTTTACCAACTTATCCGTCCTGAATCACAAGCATGCGTGTTCTTAGTGAGGTACCTAACCATCTTCCAGAAGGCTTTCACCTGACATTTATTAGCATGGTTTCCAAAGGCCAACACGTGAAGGGCATCCTATAATACTTTGAAAATGGAGCTGGGGGATCAGTTGCCTTCTACCTTCATGACCTTGAACTTTTCACTCCGTGCGATGCTGGGTTTGGCGAATACAACTTAGCCATGGGTCCACGCCGTTCACCTGTGGCAGCCATACATGTTGAGAACAGTGCCAACGTCCCCTCTTTCTGCCTCGTTCTCTGTATGTCTACTTCTAGGTTTCACTAATAATGACATTAGCAAAGTAGAAACCAGCACTTCAGTCTTCCTTCTGAGAACCACAGGGTGGTGATGACTTTGGAGAGCAGCGGAGCTAATTTTCTTGCATGATGACCAGGGGCCAAGGGTTGTCAGTACCCTAGAATTTTTAGGCATAGGAAGACTGGTTACATAAAAAACTATGGTGGGTGCCATTGGTATTCTTTATCAGTTCCAGTGAGAACACTGATGCTCCTGCAAACCGTAAGTGCTGAGGTTTCCTCACAGGTGAAACAGCCAGTGGTTAGACTTCCTACTAATGCACTATGTTCAGTCTCTCCGCAAAGGCCTTAAGGGTGTCAGCCATGCATGAGTGTGCTCTTCCAACCAGGAGGAGATGTTGGCATCTTAAACACAGACTCAGCCCTGCAATTGGAGTGTGTTTGGTGTTTAGGAGCTTGTTACATGTGATAATGCAGCTAGTTAGTGAGGTTACCAGTGAGACCTAAACAACACTTAGTGGATTTATTCCAGCCATGTTCACCCTTTCACTGCCTTTAGAGTCAACTTGGGATAGACCTTTGCAACGGAAGTGAAAGTTGTTACAAATAATCACTTGAGCGCTGAGAGCTCCCACGACAGCTGCCTGTAAACACTTCCTCCTCTTGATCTATCCTGATCTTGGCTGGTCAACACCATCACTATTAATTTTTCCTTTAAAGCACTTTGTGAGTCATGCTATTAGTTTACAGTTAAGTACTGAAGGTCTGGGAGAAGCTTTCTGATGGGCACAGTGATTTTACAGCTAAACTCTTCAAAGAAAAAGTCTCCCTTATTTTGAGTTTTTTTTTTTTTTTCTTTTTCTTTTTTCTTTCTTTCTTGAGTATGTCTTTTTGAGTATGGAGATTCATGTGGGCTGGCTGAAGTCTGCAGTATACCTAAGAGCTTGCAGTCAGTGAGTGTCTCCCCTGACTTAAGGAGGATGCCTCTCAGTTTAAAGATGAGGAAAGTGAGCAAGAGGAAGTCTAGCATGAATGGCGGACTCATTTTCATGGGTGAGGAATAGATCATCTGGAAATGTAAAAGGCTGCGCTGTATGTGACAGTAGCAAAGGCCTTCGTGGGAAGATGTGATTTCAGCTTCTTGTCCCGCTGGTCTAGAGTAAAGAAATGGAAGGGTCAAGAAAATTTGCTCAACCATGTTCATAGCAGCCTTATTCGTAATAGCCAGAACATGGAAACAGCCTAAGTATCCCTCAGTAGAAGAATGGATAAAGAAACTGTGGTACATTTACACTATGGAATACTACTCAGCTATTAAAAACAAGGAATTCCTGAAATTTGTAGACAAATGGATTGAGCTAGAAATGATCATAAATAGTGAGTTAACCCAGAAGCAGAAAGACTCAAATGGTATATACTCACTTATATCTGCATACTAGCCCAAGGGGCATGTCCCACGAAAGCCTTCACTTACCAGGAAACTGGGACAGAGGGGAGGACATCCTATTGGGACTCTAGATGAGAGAAGCATGGGAGAATAGCAAAGTAGAAGGATCCAGAGGGTCCTAGAAACCTACAAGTAGAACATTATGATAGGCAGATTTGGGCCCAGGGGTCCTGCTCAAACTAAGGTACCAGCCAAGGACAATACAGGCGGTAAACTTTAAACCCCTACCCAGATTTAGCCAATGGTCAGCACATTCTCCACAGTTGAGTGGAGAGTGGGATATGACTTTCTCATGTACTCTGATGCCTCTTATTTGACCATGTCCCCTGGAGGGGGGAGACCTGGTGGCACTCAGAGGAAGGATAGCAGGTTACCAAGAAGAGACTTGATACCCTATGAGCATATATAGGGGGAGGTAATCTCCCTCAGGAACAGTCATAGGGGAGGGGAATAAGAGGAAAATGAGAGGGAGGGAAGAATGGGAGAATACAAGGGATGGAATGACCATTGAGATGTAACAAGAATAAATTAGTAAAAAAAAAAATGGAAAGGTCTGTAAACACTCCTCCTATCATGAAGAAGAGCGACCACCAAAAGATAAACCTGTCCTTTCAATCT
The DNA here is from genome assembly GCF_903995435.1 of Acomys russatus. Lineage (NCBI taxonomy): Eukaryota > Metazoa > Chordata > Mammalia > Rodentia > Muridae > Acomys > Acomys russatus. The sequence continues at coordinate 66,554,007 of NC_067149.1, read as the reverse complement.
CAGGTCAAGCTGTATATTCCACAAGACAGCTGACAGCTTTTACATTGGATGTTTTAGTTCTCTTCCATTTCCATGTAGAACTTTTTCATGGTAGGAGAAAGAGCAGCTCCTTTCTCTAAAAAGGCTTGCCCTGTATTTTAAGCTCAAATGATATTCTGAATCCTACTGAGGATAATACTCAATTCTTGTCCCTTTATCTAAACCTGGTTTCAATTAGCCTTTCTTGCCAAACCAAAGCACAGGGGTTTCTTTTGGGCTTTAATTGTTCTAAGGAGCAAATAACTGCGAACTCACATTTAAATACTGTGTAGGCTTATGCAGCTAGAATTGAAACTTTTAAAAATATCCCTGTGTGACTTGCTACCTCACCATGTTGGTGTTAGAACCAAATGCCAGAATGGGTTAAATGTTTCACAAGTCACCGATGACAAAATGTGTGTAGTTCTCAAGTTTTGAACAAATACCTAACTTTCTGTCCATTTCTCTGAGAACCACTTTCAGGAGTATTTCTGTCTTGCAGTAATCTTACTGTTAATGCAAGGCAAACTTGTTAGAGTGGAGAGTATGTATTTATTTTATTATATTTTTTGATGGAGGAGATTTTAGTGCTTTTCTTTCTTTTAAACTGCCCACAGTATTTGCTATTCACAGATGTTCCGCTTTGAATAAGGCCTATCACAGTGTAAAACTAGATGGATACTTTTCTTCCCCTCAGAATGGAATGGACTTGCATTGTGCAGTGTTCTTAGGTGAATTTTCTTGTTTAAGAAGCCAGAATACAAGAGAGTGCTATATTAGTGTATTATTCTTACAGCAAACAAGCCCTGTTCTGTCGCTACCTGCTTGGCCATTGTTTCTGATTGTGTGTGCTGTGCAGTGGTGTTTGGATGGCTTCCTGCTCTCCGCCAGCACAAAAAGGCATTTCTGTTACAATGGCCCCTGAGCACACAATGACGGCATTAAGGATTTATGTGGAGGTTTCATTATTTTCTCCTCTTTTGTTCCTTCCAGGATGTCTTCCAAGCGACCAGCCTCTCCGTATGGGGAGACAGATGGAGAGGTAGCCATGGTGACAAGCAGACAGAAAGTGGAAGAGGAGGAGAGTGAGAGGCTCCCAGCCTTTCACCTTCCCTTACATGTGAGTTTTCCCAACAAGCCTCACTCTGAGGAATTTCAGCCAGTTTCTCTGCTGACGCAAGAGACTTGTGGTCCTAGGACCCCCACTGCTCAGCACAACACAATGGTAGGTTTCTCACGGTCTCCCTGTCCGCGCCAGTCTATCCCTCTAATAGCTTGGCTTCCGTCTTTTGCTTGAAATGATCATGTGTTTACGAGCCACACAGAAGATTCACTTTAGGCACCATAGAATTCCTTCTAGTAACTGGACTCCACAAGGGAACATAGCAGTGATGATTAGCCCTTTGTTTGCTTTTTGAGAAACCTGCTCCTGACACATAATTAGGGGGACATCCATACAAAATGTATTGATCGTGTTACGCTAGCATGGCTAACGTTAGGCAGAATCAAAGTTGGCTTCTTATTCTTCCTGAGGAAGAGATATTAGCTATGAATGCTTACACTCATCATTGTTAAGCCCACTGGCCAAGCAGTCCTCAATTATTTGAACATAGGACTAGAATTTTCCCTCCTAGATAGTGCAATACACACAGCACACATGAGAGGCTGCATGCTCACACACACACACACACACACACACACACACACACGTGTGTGTGTGCATGCTCATGCTTACGTGCATGTAGAGGAGGAGTCAAGCCACAATAATTCATAACCCTCACAGTAATCTAGTGAGCTACTGTTAGTAAGCCTCTTTTCCATTCGAGGAATCTGAGGCAAAGTGAAATTAAAAGACGTTCCAGGCCACAGAAACTCACCTAGGCAGGCTAACTTCGAGGTCCGTAGTCCTGGCCTTCCTTCACGAGAGCTCAGGCATAGTTGATGTCTTCTTGTTTGTCACTTGGCAAGCTCAGTCATATGCTTGACGCTTCCTCCCTCTCCCTCTCCTGGTCACTTGTCATTCTGTTGGAGGCTACAGCTCGGTATCTTCTTGTCCATGGGAGGAAAGAGCAGGTGGGTGGGTGCACGTAGGTCAGCATGGTGAGATGTCAGATTCTCCATCTGCTATTGTGCCTCTGTGATGTGTTATCCCCTTAATGTTTTGGCCATTGCCTGCTCTCAGGCAGTACCAAACTAAGGGTGTTTCTTGGATAGATTTTCCCCTTGACAGTGACATACATATAAGTCTGAAGGACTGAATAGAAATAGCGCCAAGGTAATGATAAGGGAATTTTAAGCATACTCAAACATGAATGGGCCCGAGAGAGGTAGGTTAAGTTAAAAAAAAATGGCAACATTGGGACAGCATAAAGTTCTGATCTATAGTTTATGGGTCTTCTGGAGACAGACAGGGAATTCTATTGATGAGAAAATATCACAGGTTAGTGAGATGGCTCAGCATGCAAGGATGCTGGACACATAAACTTAAGAAAGGTAGCTCCAGTCATAGAACTCACTCTGGAAGGAGGGAATCATCTCTTGAAAGCTGTCTACAGACCTCTGGGTGCATACCTTAGTGCACATAGACCCATGATTACATACAGAGGCACACAATAATACTAGATAAAAACATTAAAATAACCAGTCTGAGTAGTGATTTCCAGTGAATTCTTCAGGAGATTTGTGACCCAAAGTGGTTGAGACCCACTGTGGTGGCTGAGATGGGCTGTGGTATAAGTTATTGGGGTTTTTAAGCAAATGACTAATTCCACACTAGTGACATCGGCGTTTGGACTTTCCTGTACCACATGAGTGGTTTCTCAGTTTGTTTCTACCTCAGATGTTTCTTGTATTCGTCATCCCTTCTTCTCTTGAGTGGGCACTTGAACATGTCATGACCCTAACTTCTCAGACCTTCTGTTAGGTCACCCCATACCTCCCTCAGATACAGCTAGCCGAGAATGAACTACATTGCTCCCCTACTGGTGAATGTATGTTCCAAGTTGCTTCACCTGAGCAGCAGGTCCTATATAAAACACCCCACATCATGATTAGTTTTTTTTTTTCTCCAGTCATCTGCATTAGACCAAGGCTCTGGCTGCCCAGCTACACACACAGTTATGAACACCATTCATGGAAGTTCTATACCTCCTCCCTGGGATATCTTTATTATTTTAAATTTTCATCTTTATGGTAAATGTGCTTTTCCCACAGGAATAGGTGAAAGGTCACCACATCTTAGATGGGTTTACTCCATTGTTGGACAATGGAGACCATGGCACTGCACCTTTTTTTTCTCAGGCTCCACGTGTCATCTGTGCATTCAGATGTTTGTCTCTATACACTGTCATAGTGTATCTTATTGATACACATAGACACACACACACATACACATGCACACACATGTGCACAGACACACACACATGCACACATACACACATGCACAGACAGGTCTATACACAGGCAGGCACACACACAGATACACATACACTTTTTCTGGAATAAAGCATGAAATGATGCTCAGTTTATGATGACTTGACTAATATTTGACATTATATGGCTCAATAAATACTGAGTACTTGAGGATAAAGTTTTCAAAAATGTCAATTCCTGGTGACTATGTTCTAGAAATTTCAGAGTTATAGTGATACCTACTAATGTACTGTCTGGGAAGAAGTCAGGATATAGCAAGTTCTTACAATAAGACCTGTTATAAACACTTATCAAAATGGCTGAATGTATTTATAGTATCATTACTCAACATGAATACTTTCTATTTTATAATGGACTATTGTCCTCTTCACACAATAGAGTCTTATGTTTCATAAGGAAATATATTCTCTACAATTTTACTCAGTATCTTTGAAAAGGGAGAATGCTTCATGATCTTTGTATTATAGAGTGGTTCCTGAAAGGCTGCCTGGAAAAATCAGGGAGCCACTTTCCATGTGAAGTTTCAGTCCAGAGAGATTTCCTGAGATGAAAACTTTGCACACTCCATGGCCGTCACCAACTAAAAATGAGAAATTCAGAGTCCAGTTATAAAAGGGGTAAGGCCTAAGTAAGAACCTAACAAGGGTGTTGACCTGCCTTTCTGAGCTTCCTGAACTCCTGTTTATTTTTCTGAGTATTTGGAGAATAAACCAAATTTCTAACTAAGAGAAAATCTGGGGTAGGGAAGGGTAGCTGTAAGCAGTACAAATGCTGTGAATCAGAGTTTATGCAGGGTTTGGCTTGCTGGGGAGAATGCAGCTGTGAGCTTTTGTGGTACACACATGGTAGTTACTGTAAGAGTGCAGATCCTTGTGCGAGGCAGGCATGGGGGGGGTGAGGTGATGGCGGTCGGGATGCTGCTGTGTTCTTCAAAGAAGCCCTCGTAACTTTGGCAGACAGCTAGTGGAAGACCCTGACTCCTTTCTCATTTTCAACACACCATGTGAAAGGATGGTTGTGCCATCCCTGGAAAAACCATCCTGACCTTTAACCTATGGATAATAAAAGTCCTCTCGTATCTTTTGTTGTTGTTTTTGTTTGTTCATTTGTTTTCTGGTTTTTTTTTTTTTAATTTTTACATGTGTCCTGTGTGTAGAGATGACTAAACATCTGTGTATGTGTGTATGTGTGAGTATGTGTGTGTGTGTGTGTATGTGTGTATGTGTGTGTGTGTGTGTGTGTGTACATCTGTGTTCTGGTGCACATAAATACATTGCATGCACATCTAGAGGCCAAAGTTCAACACTGGTGTCTTACTTGGGCATTTGCCACCTTATTTTGAGACAGCGTCTCTAAGTGTCGTGGAGCTCAGTGTGTGTGTGTGTGTGTACATCTGTGTTCTGGTGCACATAAATACATTGCATGCACATCTAGAGGCCAAAGTTCAACACTGGTGTCTTACTTGGGCATTTGCCACCTTATTTTTGAGACAGCGTCTCTAAGTGTCCGTGGAGCTCAGTGTGTGTGTGTGTGTGTACATCTGTGTTCTGGTGCACATAAATACATTGCATGCACATCTAGAGGCCAAAGTTCAACACTGGTGTCTTACTTGGGCATTTGCCACCTTATTTTTGAGACAGCGTCTCTAAGTGTCCGTGGAGCTCAGTGGTCTCGGCTGGCCTATCTGACCACCTAGCTCACGCGGCCATGCGTGATTCTGACAGGTGAGCTTGGCTCCAAGCCTCTGCCTGTGCAGCAAGCACCCTACAGACCAAGTCATTGTCCCAGCCTGTGAGTTTTTGTTTTGTTTTGCCTGCATCTTTAAAGTGGGCTTGGTTGTTGCCTCAGAGTTTCGGAGACAAAACGGGTAGCGCGATTCAGGCTAACCTTAAGAACAGTCTGACAGGGACAGGTTGAATGAAAGACGTAGGCGGCCTCCTGCCAGTCAGCACAGGGTGTGTGGGTGTCCGAGGGATGGGCGCAGCTCTGAAGAGGAAGCAGCCCCTGGTGCTCATTTTTCTGACTGGTTGCATGCTGCATCTGTTGGTGAGCTCTCAGCCCCAGTGCAAATGTGATGTAAAATGAAAGCTGCCACCACCTGTGGTTCCAGAATAATCTGTTGTCTATTTTTTTTTTTAAAGCCGACTCTGCTCTTCCAAGCTTTCTTTTGATTCTTTAAACCGCTCTTGTTTTTGAAGGAACAATATGCTATTTTCAATTTGAAGCCGTCGGAGTGCCTTGCTCTAGATGTAACTGAATCTTATTAAAAAAGAAATAAGCGCACAGATACTTCTCATTTTGCATTGTTTCAGGTCCAGCCAATGGACTTAGGCATTCTAGATAAGAGCAGTGCCAACGAGCTGCACCCTTTAATCATAGAGTCATTGGTACCATAATACCTTTGACTGTGGCTCAAACCATCAGCTGTCAGCCTTCTAAGTTACTGGGACTAAAGTTATATCCCCCTGTGCTAGGCTATGTGTACAGTGTGTGTGTGTGTGTGTGTGTGTGTGTGTGTACACATACATAATATATTATGTATGTGAGATATTTTGGCATCTCATTTACAGTTGATATTTATGGTATTTTTCTGGAAATATTCATAATTTTGGGTCTTCACGATCATCGTGTACTCCGATGGTGTCTGTGAGAGTCAGTGTGCTTCAACACTGCAGAACTGGAGTACGCATGACACAATTGTTGTGAGTCCCTCCTGCCTCCTGTCCTCAAGGAAATAAAATAAGATGTTTCAAGTTAACTGTTAATAAAAGACACAGTGTTGGGCTTTTGAGTATACCATAGCAAGGCTCCCGAACAGAAGAGCCAGCCTTAGTCACTGAAATAAACACCCATTCTGTGTACTGAGAAGAAGAAAGAGGCGTTTGGTATGCTCAGGCTCATGGCTAGCACTTACACATCTTTTCCACACAAGATTATCTTTAACTGTTATATTGTAGCTGCAACTTTAGGTGCTTTTTATATGAATTTTTCTTACAATATAAGAATCAATTATGCATTTTTGATATCTAGGATAGTGTTACCTATTGGGTATTTATTCAAGAAATTTAAGAAAAAGAGAGGAATGTGTGTCATTCAAAAATAAATCACAGAATAAGAACTTAATTGTGGGGTGGTAAAGATTACTATTCTTATCTGATGCTTTCTGTAAGCTTTCCAATGTCTGGTACCTTTGTATATTAAACTTAGCCTTAAGCTATCGTGGCATGGTGAACCCCACTATTGCTATGCCAGGGAGGTCCTTGTGCTAGTTACAATAATGAGAATTCCATTGTTTAGGGAGCGCCCTATCCCAAACTCTAGACAAAAGAGTAATTACTTTTGAATGATGTGGACATGGGACACTCTTTGTTTAATAGCACATAGAATAGACTTAGTAAGATTCAGATAACATAAGCTCCCAGACAGCATGTGCTGGTCCTAGTGTAAAACTGTGATCACAAGTGGTATCACTCCGCACGGAGAGCGATTTCACGGGTTTATCTCTAACCTGTTGTAGCTGGAAGAGATAGGCTTCTTATCTGAACAAGGCTAATTCAATTGCAACAAGGTAAGATGCTGACAAGTCTGCGTTTGTTGGTTTTTGTTTTTTTGTTTTTTTTTTTTTATGGTAAATTGATGTTTATCATACAATTAAATTACGTTGTTACACACATCACCCTGTATACTTTGTCACAAAATACCCCCTGGTGCAATTTATCTAGACACAATTCCAGACTTGTGTTTGAATGGAAGTTCAATTTTTCTATGTGTATTGTGCTGGGAAATTTCCCCCAGGGCTTTCAGGGATGGAGACAGTGAAACACAGTCAGCTAGGACCCCAGAAGCTGCTGGAGAAATTGGGCACTAGATCATTCTGTCCTGTGCCCATGCCCTGTGGATCAGCCCCTATTGTGGTGGGAGGAGTTGGCCCCTAGGAAGTCACAGAAATGTTGATGGGGAGATGGCTCAGTAAGTAAGGCACTTGCCTCACAAGCAGGAGGACCTTCGGACCTTCCTTCAAATCCCCAACAGAAAGGCTGGGCACAGTGGTGTGTGTCTGTAATCCCAGGGCTGGGGGTGGGGGTGGGGGTCAAATGCTGGGCACAGGGTGTGTGTCTGTAATCACAGCGCTGGGGGAGGGGAGGGCCGGGAGGATGGGGGACAGACAGGAAGGTCCCAGGGCTTGCTGGTCAGACAGTCTAGGTTCAACAGCCTACTCTTGCTACATTGAGTGACTGTCAGAAAGTAAAACAGGAATGAGTAAGAGGCTACGTCTTCCTACACGAGGCTTTATGTTTGGAATTAAGCTAGAGTGATCGCCATATATAATAAGTAGAATTAATGTAAGATGTTGGAATTCTTGTGGAGATGGGGATGATTTTCTGTTGAGGGGTGACTGAGATTTGGGAGGATTAAAGTAGTTTAATCTGAGATAGTTCCCACGTGAAAAGCAACACTAGGTACCCAGACTATTTAGAGTACATATGCACACACACACACACACACACACACACACACACACACACACACACAGGTTTAACTTCTGCTGTTGCAAGCTCCTTACACTGGAGTTTGGCTTTGTCATTTTAAATACTTTACCCCAGCAGAGAGAGCTCTGAGCAGAACAAGTTTGGAAAGGAAAGCAGCAGTCACAAGCATCCTGCAAAATCTTCAGGGTAAACAATGGGGAAGCTCCTAATACATGACACTCACACCACGCAGGACAAAACCATGTCTGATCTGTTGGGGCTCAGTGTTTGCTTGGTTTATGGGGTGACTGTCTCTGCTTCAGGGGGAGAGCGATAGCATTTGTGGCTAAGGTGCTGCTGCAATAAGGAGCAAGACTGGTGCCCTGTTTGATGGTGGTCCTGATTTGGGCAGTAGATGGGCGTGTCATTTCTTAGTCAGAATGACTCTGACAAAGAAAGGAGGTAGTCTTCTGTACCTCCTAGCAGGCAATGACGGGTCTGTGCACAAACTAGTTCCTATTCGAGATGCTTAACTTTGGGTTCTCCACTTCCTCCTCACTTTCTTTCCTCTGTTGCTTCACTTCCCTTCTCTTTGGAATATACTAATAGCCAAGGTTGGCCACGAGCTTCTGGCAATCCTCCTGCCTCAGCTTCCCCAGTGCTGGGATTACAGGTACGAACCATCATGTGTATCCAGAAAAAGCTTCCTAATGAATCATCTTGTGGGTCTCAATAGTTCCGTGATCAGAAAAAGCCACAGGAAGGAGAACCCAGAAGCAGAGTGCACTGATGTTCACTTCCTCCTTCACATCCCTGGGCTTTTGGAGAATTCCGGGCCCCCGCTGTGGCCAGCTTCGATTTCTCTTACTGTCTGCGATTGCTGGAGCTCAGTGGCCTTGCTCCTGAAGCTTTCAGTGGCTTCTCCATAACACAGGTGTGAACTGAGTCCCCACAGATCAACACAGGACATTCATTCAAATGCTCTAAGTCTGTGTACATTTGTTGCCTGATGCACTGCTGGTAATAAATGGTAATTTATCTTTAATATACTCATTTGGCAAATAAGATCCTGAGGCATTTGCTGGTTCCAAAATTCCCCATTGCCGCTTGCTCTGCACGTCTGCTCCCAGAGACAGGGTGCTGCTCTTCTTGTAGTGTTTGCAGCTTCAGCTTTAAACAGTTTCACCATGGTTTGACTCTTTTCAACCATGTTTCAGTTTTAGGAACTGGCTGTTTTCTAATACCTGAGAATTCACAGGGATGGCTGAAAAGTAAAAAGGGAAAGTCGAAGATGGGAGCTGGAAAGAAGGTTACTTCTGCAGTAAGAGGGTAGTCTGATTAAGGGCCGTGAGAACGGGACTGTGCGTGCATCCTTTCTTATTTCACTCCTGTAAAATGCACCCGCCTGAAGGAGTCCTAGAGTCCCAGGGTCCTCTCTGAGGATGCTTTTTCTCCAAATGCAAGAAGGAATCTCTAAGAGTTAGGAGCTCACTTGTCCCCCTAGACTCAAGTTTCTGAGCTTACCAGTCCAAGATGCTGTGTGTGTGTGTGTGTGTGTGTGTGTGTGTGTGTGTGTGTGTGTGTGTGTGTTCTGAAACTGAGATAAAATGTTGCCATTAGAACGTTCAACTTCAGGCAGCAGTGTTGTAAATGCGATGTTTAAGAGTGTGGCTTTGCAGTGTGACTTAAGGAAACAATATCAGATCAGCAACGTAAGAAAGTGTGGGTTTTCAGCATGATTCAGGTTTTCTCGTCTTGTTAACGTGGCTTTCCATTTCACAGGTATATAAGGAAACAAATAACCAGATCGGGAGACAATGACTTCAGAAATAGAACATTTTCTGCAGTGTAGAAAAATCTAAGTGGGCCCGGAAGGGTGGCACCCTTGGGAGGCTGAGGCAGGAGGACTGCTGTGTGTTACCTAGTGAGCATCAAGACTATCTCAGAAGAAAACAAATGAGAAGATAAAAGGGGGTAACTTTTGGGGAAAAAGATTCCTTCAATAACAGTGGCAACATGAACTGCAAGTGTTCACCACACCAATAGTGTCATGCTGGGGGAATGTTAAAGTGTTACTCACCTTTAGCCACCCTCTTCCTCTTCCAAGATGCTCAGAATTGAGCTGGCACAAATCTGAGCTCATGAGTAGATTTGTTGGTCTTGTGCACTCCTCCTCCTTGCTGATTGCTTTATTTTCTTCTTAAATATTTATTATCACTTAGTTATTTGCATGGGTGTGTATTGTGCGTGTGGCCTCCTGCTCCTGAGTGCAGCGCTCATGGGGGCCGTGGATTCTCTGTAGCTGGAGGTATAGGTGGTTGTGAGCCACCCAACGCGGGTGTGGGGACCAGGCTCAGGTCCTTTGCAAGGCTTCGCTGCTGAGTCATTGTCCAGCCCTTTAAACAGTCAAGTCTGGCTTTTGTTTTCTTCTGTTCAGTTTTCTCTATTCCTTTATGGCAGCCAAGTTGTGTGGTATTTGAAGCCAGACAGAACCATGAGGCTAACTGAGCTGACAACTGTAACCAGGCTGCCTGGTCACACATTCTAGTTATGTGATGGGCAAGAAGCTTTGATTTCCCCCATAGCCCATGTTTAAGAATGAACCACATGACCAAAGGGAGTGTGAATATAAGCAGGTCAGCCTTGACCAGCTGCGACCGCGGCATCACAAGGTCAAGTCGGTGTACAAAATGACCCATCTGTGCTTGCCAAGGCTGCCTGTGCAGCAGGAAGGCAGACACCGTAATTGTTACTATATCTAGAAAACAGGTTAATTTACCTTCTCATCCTAGCGCTTAGACATGAAGCAGCTGCTGAGAAACAACAGTGAATGCCGCAAACCAGGAAACAGAATTCTAGGGGTTAATAAAAAACTTATAAGCAGAGGCATAGTGTAAGTGGCAAGCGCTCAAGCACACTCCAAACTGACTTTAAGTAGCATTGACTTATGTGCAAATATTAATGTGTGCTACGCAAACAACAGAACCCAATGTGCACGAATGACAGAAAAAAATAAGGTCCACAATGGTTTGTGAGCGTACACTCCAAAATGCAGTAAGCTTGGGGACCCCTCCTCAGCCACGTGAAGCCTCATCTATCCTCCTCGGAACACCGGTCTTCAGCGAGAAGGGGCTCCAGCGGGCATCTGCAAGGCTTTGGGGCAGTGGCTCCTTGCCCCACGGCACAGCGACCTAGGAACCCCTGAACATGCTCCCCATGTCTGAGATTCTAATCTCGCTTGGGCCATCAGAACACAAGAAGCAACTCTGAGTGACTCTTGTGAGATTTTCATAGAGCCTCAGCCTGAAAGATGACACTCAAATACGAAGGTCTCAGAGCTGCTTAGAGGGTGCCTAGTAACAGGCAGTGAGTATTTCCGTTTGCAGCGGTACACGCCGTGTTTGTATCACTGCACCCACTGGCGTGTCTGCTCTGGGAGATCACGAGCTTATAGAAGCAGAGCAGTCCTGCTGTCACTGAGGAGAATAATCTTTGGAAGAAGAATTAGACTTTGGGTCTATGACTTCAGAACAAGCAATTTTAAAGGCTGCTGGAAATGCCGGTGGAACAATCTTTACTTGTTTATCTGTCCAAACTCAGAGCTTACCTGAACTTTCAGATGCATGTGCAGTGTTGGTGTGTGTGTTCACACACTTGTCAGAGATAGATAACACATCTGGTTGTGTGCCTCAGAGGTCATACATGCAAGAAGTCTACATTTCAAGGTAGCAAGCAAAGGTCAGAACCTTGCCCTATGTGCACACCCTACATGCACACGTGTATACGTAATGAATTAAGACTGAATTCCAGGCAGCAGGTTGGATTCCCAGCACCCACATGGCAGCTCACAACTGCCTATAGCTCTATGCCCACAGAATCTAACACCCACTTCTAGCCTCTGAGGGCACTGCAGATACGTGGTACACACGTACACATGCAGGCAAGGTACCAATGCACACTAATTAATTAATTTAAAAAATTTAGTCTAGGTATACATGTGTGCACATTTGTGTGTGTACATGTGTGTGTGTACATGTGTGTGTGTACATGTATGTGTGTATGTATTGGAAAAATCATAACCCTTCCTCTGTAACTGTAGCTTTTCTAAACACTTATGATGAGAATATAGTCCCACTACAAGCCAGGCATGGAGACATGCCACAGAAACACTTTTAACTGTAGTGTCGTTGTTGTTGTTGTTGTTGTTGTTGTTTCTGAAATGCCTTGGTAATGGCGACAAAGTCATTTTCTCTTAACACATGATGAGGATGTTGATGCTTTTTCACAGGGTTTAAGTAATGCCCGTGTCTTCTCACATTTCCCCCCCGTTTTGGTGCACTCAGGAATTTTGGGAACTTTGTGACCTTTGAGGAGCTCCGTTCTTTGTTTATGACTACTGTGTTTATTGCGTTTGGTCCTTTGATCTCTCTGCTCTAATTTGCCGACAAGAACAGCTTGAGATGATGTAAGGAGGAGGATATAGCTGTGGCTTTGTATAATATCACAGCTCGCCTGTCAGAAATCTGACATATCGCAACTAAAACTGACATCCTCAACCAAAATACCCATGTCTGTAATGCTAGGCCCCAAGATGAGATGTGTAGACACGGCTCTGCCTTTGTTTGATGGGGGCCACACTTTGACTTCTCACTCTCCTAACGGGTTCCCGTGGCCTCCTCTTTGGTTCCCCAGCTCTTTCATGTCGGCCTATGTCCTCTTCAGTGATTCTGGAATTATTTTTGTTTTACAGAGAGGGAAACATGCCCCCCTTTACATATGGCGTTTTTGCTTCCCACAGACAGAACTAGACAGACGCCTTTAACATTCCAAATTTTATTCAGTTTTACATTCTTATGCTTATAACCCTCTCTAAAAACGTCCTTACCTAAAACACTTCATTGTTTGATTACTAGATTTATGCCAGTAAAGACACAGCGGCTTTCCTAGGGATGATCTCTAAGTGCAACTTAGGAAGGCAAGCTTTGAGAACTCAACCTAAGAAAGTAAATCTGGAATCGTGAAACATCGGTTTAACCGATGCTCCTGACAACTTAACACGACAGACTGAAATATAAAAGCTGATGCCAGTGGGATCAACGGATTATCTAAGTCCCAGGATGTCTTCCTGTAAATTAGGAGACCTGACAGAGTGGCTGTGAGAGGGCTGTATTGTGCATCCCTGTCAGATGCAAAGCATTAGGTTTGCAGAGATTAGCCCCAGTGGATGTGGGCTACCTGCACCTCAAGCAGAGGGAAAGGCATTGCCAGGGAAGGGCTTGGAGAGAGGGGGCTGAAGAGAGAGCTGGATTTGCATGTGCGAACTCAAGGGGCTCTGTCATCGCAATTGTCTGAAGTGATGTGCAGCGCAGATCATCTCCAGCATGTCCCTCGGTGGCAGGAGGTTTACAGCCTCCAGGAGCCCCGATTACTGCTTTATCTTGTCATACTAAATTAACACTGCAGTGCACGACTAAACCACCCTGACCTCTTCATCTAGGGAAATTGCTGCCTAGAAGAGGGATGGCATTTCTCTCTCTCTCTCTCTCTCTCTCTCTCTCTCTCTCTCTCTCTCTCTCTCTCTCTCTCTCTCTCTCTCTCTCTCTCTGTGTGTGTGTGTTTTTCTCTGTCTCTCTCTGTCTCTGTCTCTCCCTCTCTCTCTCTGTCTCTCTATCTCTCTTGTCTCTCTCTGTCTCTGTGTCTATGTCTCTATGTCTCTGTCTCTCTCACACACACACATGCACACACACACATGCGCATGCACACACACACACACACACACACACACACACACGCAGCACAACACCTCCTTCTTATACTCCTACAACATTTTAGAGTTAGTTAGACCATTATTATTATTATTATTATTATTTTTTAGAAAAATATGTTTTATGTTAAAGTGACACCAGATTGGTTTTGGGTAGATGAAATGGCCGTTTTGGAAAGAAAAGATCTTAGTTGTTTGATATATCAAGTGGTTTATCATCATTGCCTTTATGAGGACTTGTGACTCTTCAGACAACTTTTTGATGTTGTGGGATCTCTTCTCTGTGTCCTGATAGGACAGAAACAGCCCCACCCCCTGTGTGCCCCTGGTGCTACCAAGAGAACTAAAGGACAGAGTGCTTTATAGACAGGTGCTAGGTCTCCTTTCTTACCAGGTACTCAGGAGACAGACAGACAGACAGACAGACAGACAGACAGACAGACAGACAGACATGTGAAGTGAACGGTGGCTCCAGAGTGATTTTGTGCGACCCTTCCGTCAGACTTCAATTGTGCCTTCCAAGTGTTTTCTGAAGTCTACGTGAAGGAAGTACAATTAGCAATTTTTTATAGCTGTCTTAAAATATTGATGAATCCACCAAAGCCCAGTGTGGGATCCAGTTGAAGGACCAGACCAAGAAGGGCCCAAAGCTCCACAGTGTGGTTCTTCCTGCTCGCAACCCAGCCCAGGAGTCTGCACCTCAGATGGAACCCTGGGAACCTCTTCCTCACTAACTGCCAGAGCAAGAATTTTTCTTTCTACCCTGAGTACTAAATCACTTTAAAGGCTGTAAGATGAGCTCAAAGGAATCTGCGTACTCCTCAAACTCCCGGATTTATGGACTCATACTTTTTCTTAACCTGGAGACAATGTCTCCAGCTTTTCCTTGTATCCCCCAAGGGGCCTGAAAATAAGCTGTGGCTGCCTGGGGCTCCCTTCTGGGTCTCTGGATGGAGCAAAGAGAACACTAACCCAAGGCTGTGCTGCCCTCCTGCTGGGAGTACCCCTGCCTGCCCAGGGCCTTTCCCCAGGACACCCAAGCTGGAATTGAGCTGGTATTCTACTGGTTCTTGGCCAACTACACCAGCCATCCTGGACATCATATGTCCCACTCTTTGATCTTTCTCTTCTCTGTGATTTGACTGAAGTTTTGATTCACTTCCTTAGTATCCTGGATCCAGTGTGTAGGCTATAGATACAGACTCTGTTAAGCTTGGGAGAGGACTGCCTGGGGCCAAAGCACCGATTTCTCTCTTGGTTTATAAGTTGTCTTACCCCTGACCTCTGTTCTCTCTATGCCATTAGATGCAGTCAACTAACTTACTACCTGAACTGCTGAAAAGGAAACATGGGTGTAAAAACATCCAACTTCTTCAGCCTGTCTTGCTTTCCTGGTACCATGTCTCCAACTATGCAGGACTGTCAATATCGCAACAGCTTGCATACTTTCGGTATCATTGTAAATATCACACAATCTGAAACAAAAGGAAACAGCTAGAATTCTCACCAAATTTCCTTTGTATACTATGCAATATTTTAGAGTAAATGGTTAAAAAAAAAAGTGCCTCTTTAAACCAGTCTTTTGCAGTGGTCAGTCTCACTTGGTGTATTTAAGAAGTTAAGTTTAAGACTTAGAGTAATAATCTTGTCAGAAACATGAAGCTCTTTCTCATCATTGCAAATTCATATTTATTTAGTAAATAGATTTAGTGAGTACTGTTATGTATTCATCTATTAAACCCTTGCAGGATTTGTTAGATATAAATTGACTTTATGGAGGGTGGATATGGTTTCTATCTTAGGAGACAGCCTCTCAACAGGCAGTGGAAGACCATGACAATCTTCCTGTGGAAGACAACCCGAGAGCCAGGAGGAACTGCTGGGGAAAGGCGGGGGTGCCCCCCAAGAGTGGAGAATAACAGAGGGCACAGAGGCCTGCAGTGTGACAAGTCTGCTGATGTTGGCGATTTTTTTTTTTTGAGGAAATTCTTAATTTTGAGAAAGTTACTGTCAGATATTTTCAAGAAAAGCAACCTATCCAGGCATGGGGAGTCACACTTCTGATCCAAGTGCTAGGAATGCAAAGGAGGGGGTTGGGGCCATCTGAGCTCAAATACTGAGTCTGGACTGCAGAGCAAGATATTGCCTAAGACAAAAATAAAGTACAATAAAAGTAGAAAATGTATATAAAGGAATGAATAAAAAACTATAAATATCTAAAAAGAGAGATGACAAAACAAGAGGTTAGACCATTTGTTAGTTTTCACGCTAAATATAAATAAATGAACTTAAAAAAAAAAAAGACCACTCTTCTCTGGTTTTATTTAAATCTTATTTCATTTTTTCTTAAAGACAGATATAGAACAAAGTAGCATGGAATCTTAACAGTATAAGAAGGAGTGAAAGTAGAGCAGATGCCCACAGGTGGAAGTCAGGCATGGTGTGGCTGTCATGAAACAAGGTGGAATTGTTCCTGGGATAGTCATTTTACATGGTTGCCTAGAAATAAGTGATGAATGTTTATGAATTAAGTAAAAATGGAAAGAAAGCTGGTCTGGTAACAGTAAAAGAACAGTTCAGGGATGTTTAGAATGTGCTTTTCTTTCCTTTGAGGTTTGTATTCTGTTGAACACAGACAAGATTGACTTTTCATTGTGTAGCTCACGTGAGCACATGTAAAGGACTACACTGTTAAATAGTCCTTCTAAAAGAAGGAAAGGTCATTAAAACTCCTGAAAACAACAGCTTGAAGATAACATATGAAACCTCAGATGAGAGGATTAAAAAATCTAAGTACTGTGAGAATGTGTAATTTTAGGTGGCCTCAGTCTCAACTGGAATGTTTTGAGTTAAGGAGGAATCTCATAAGATGGCAGTGACAGCCAGGTGCCTCCAACTCCAAAGGAAAAGAGAATTCCCTTGCTGTCTAAAACATTTTCAAGAGTGAAAAAAGATAAGTTGAGCTTTTTCACAGTTAGTACAATTGTGATTTTCCCTCTCCCCAAACCAAAAGACTCAAAATAGCTGTTTCCAGTATACTATAATACACCGTCCTCTCACCTAGAGCTGGCAAAATGTAGAACTTGGGTACTACCACTACCTTGATTATATTTTAACAAGTCTTAGGGCTTCCCAATCTTGATAGGAGTTTAAATACTCTGCCGTGTCTTCACACCTCACCAATTCTGGATTCACTGTTTGCTTCTGTGAATTTATCTTAGGATCAACAAAATCTTGGAGTCATCTTTTCAATGTCCTCATCCCTGCAACAGTAGCTTTATTAAATTCCTTTCTGGTGTATTCAAAATATTTGAAAAGCTACTTATAGCATACGCTTTTGCATATAAGGTTAGAACTCTCATGTCTTCACTGAACCCTCTTTTTAAATTTTTATTCTCTCTCTCTCTCTCTCTCCCCCCCCCCCGCTCTGTGTGTGTGTGTGTGTGTGTGTGTGTGTGTGTGTATGAGTTCACATGCGGCAGTCAGAGGTCACTTGCTCGACTCAATTCTTTTTGTCTATCACGTGGGCCGTGGGGGTTGAATTTAGCTTGCTGGGCTTGGTCACAAGATCTTTTACCCACCAAGCCATCATGTTGGTCCTTACCTCTCTCATCTGTGGATCACTTTAGAAAGGTTTCATTTCTAGTGGGCTCTGTCACCAAGGGTTCCAAAGGCAGTGTTTGCGCATAAAGTCTCTACACCCTGCCAACTGAATTGCCCGTGATAGCATGAGATGATATAAGAGACTGAGATAAGAGCGTAAGTCTTATGTTCTCTTTGAGATGCTACCCTGTCCTTAGACACACGGAGATAGCTAGTTTTCCTTTGTGTCTCCCTGGCAATGAGTTGTCTTCCTGTTTCTGAATCCAAAAGAAGCTCCCCTACAGCCCTATTTTTTTTTTCTTGTTATTTCTGGTTCGATTTGGCTGTCTTTATTCTTCTGTTCTTTCTTATCCTTTCCAGATCAGCGGCTACATAAGAAAGCATGCTTTTGGTGACTCACCACCTTCCAGAAAGTGAATATTTTCAACTTTTCTTTAGTGTCAGAAAGTCCACCACACACTGTCACAGTCAACATGCCTTTCAGCAGGTGACCTCGCTCCTCTTTGGGGAGCCCACTGGAGGGGAGCCTGCCAAACATCGTCAGACTGCTTACGGTTTTATAATCAGTTCACCCTGGACAGCAAGGCCCCTCATGAACCTCTTAGACACCCGCACCGTCCTTACACACAGTGGCAGACCCTTACCAAAAGCTGCCCATGTGTTCTCTAGGACAGTTTAAAGAGATCACATGTTCTAAAGCAGAAATAACATAATTTCAAGAAAACTTGTCAATGTCCACGGTCTGAGGAAAATAAAACAAAATGTTGCAGTTTAGTTGAGGGCGTGATTTCCTTGGCTGTAGGGGTACAATCAGGTGTAAGCAAGCTGCCAGCTTTTTATGTCACCAACGATATTGTATGTCAACATTGGACTTGGGGTTGAGTGTTCTGCAATGTGGGTTTAATACTAAAATTAAATATCAAGCCCAGTTCCCACTTGGGAGAAGCATATTTGCTTATTATCTAGGGAAGATGTAAGTAGGAAATGATTTTTCCCACTGAGGCAATCTTATATGGAGAAAATAAATAGAAAAAAGAAATGTGCTTTATTTCAGAGTTTTGGACAGGAGAGCGATGGTCATTTGACTCCCTCATGTGAGTGAGTGAGAACACTTTACCACCCCCTGCCCCCGCCCCGGTCTAGTTTGAATTTGTCACTGACTGTAAAGGAGATGGGCGGGCATGTCTGTCACCCTCTGATTTCCAGGATGTATCTGGCTAACCTCGCTTCTGAGAGTGGAGCCATATGGAGCCTTCAGCATTCTTGTGAAGACAGCCATCTTCCCAACTGTCTAACACTGAGGGCACATGGCTGACTGTATAGCAGAGCATCCCAGCTGTGCCACAGACTGGTTATTAAGTAGTCCAGCCAAAGAATAAGCTAGGCTATACATCCGACTGTGAGAGTAACAGCCCAAGAAAGCTAAGGGGATGAAATAAAACTCCAACTAATGCAAATTAATACACTCATTTGCTTTTAAAGAATTCTGCTATGAGTCTGGGAATAAGACAAACATCGCTTAAAAGTTTTTGTCTGTTTTGTCTGGTCTTAAACATTAAAGAGGGACTAGAGCAGAGGTTCTCAACCTGTGGGTTGTGACCCCTTTGGAGGGGTCACATGAACGTTTCACAGGGTCACGTATCAGATATCCTGCATATGAGATATTACATTATGATTCATAACAGTAGCAAATTACAGTTATAAAGTAGAAACAAAGATAATGTTATGCTTGGGGTCATCACAACATTAGGAAGGTTGAGAAACCCTGGGCTAGAGGAATGGCTCAGTAGTTAGGAGCCCTGCGTGCCCTGGAAAAGGTCCCCAGTTTCATTCCCAGCACCTGCATGGTGGCTCATGACTGTTTGTAACTCCGGTCCTAGGGGAGTCAATGCCTCCATGAGTACCAGGCATACATGTGACATGCATGAATGTCCACACACAGACAAAACATTCAAATAAAAAATGTAAATCTTAAAAAAACTCAAGAAATGTAAGAGAGATTAACTATCCCAGTATCATAGTTTGTCCATTTATGGCAATTTATCAGCGTCCAGTGTTGTCATAACGGCCAAGGAGCAGAAGCTGTAGGCTCTGTCTTTGCTTATGTCATGTGTTTGAGGTAGTAGCAGTGAAAGCTCATAAAAATATCAGCTAGCAAGTTGGTGACATAAGGTGGACACATGTGACATGCACAAGATTTGAAGAGAATAAATACTCTCAGAGAAGTTCCCTTGCCAGCCGCTGCTGAGTGATAATAGGGCGAGAGCTCCTGCAGTACAATAGGCCATCTTCTGCCTTCTCCCACAGGCTCTCCCAGGGCTGGAGCCCTCTGCTCACTCCAGGCCCGAAGACCATGCCTTTATTTCCTTTAAGATCAGAAGAGAGATGGGGGCATTTAGTGTGAAGTGTTTTCATACACAACACTAATGTATATGTTTTTATACTGACTGGGTCACAAAATGTAATTCCAAATATTCTGTTATATTTATTCATTTATTCCTTTGGTATGGAGGATGGGATTTTCAAAGGCAAAAATTCATAGGGTCCTGGGAAAATAATGACATGGTCCTGGCAGGAGGGTAAAATATAGAGGCAACTTTGTTAAAAATGTGTAACAAAGATGTGTTTTGCATGCAGCATCTACTTCTGGGCCTCTTTTCTCCCCCTGTGTCCTCTCACTTTCTTATTTACAAGTCTGTTTGTTGTCACAATCCTTTGTTAGCTTGAAGCATGGTTTAAGACGGACCATCTGATCCCAGTATTCCTCCCCTGCCTGGTGCAAAACAAAGATCGGATTATGTTTCATTTTCGATTCACATCAATCCCTGTCTGCAGTGCATGGAATATGGCAGCTACCTGTCCTACCGGAGGTTTCCAATAACCACGTAATGCAACCAATAAGACAATGTAATTTTAAAAAAAATAAAACAAGGGGTGCGGATATTAATTTAATACCATTTATCTTAGTGTATCCCTTTAACCCTCCCATACTTGCTGAATAGTTTGTTCAGACATGATGGTAAAATCAAAGTACGACATAATAAAGCCCCCAAACTAGATTATTTGTATTTGAAATGTTTGGCTTTAATATACGAGATATACAGAGGTGTTTAGTTTCTTTAAATATTTCCCTCCACGGCATTGTTTATTGTTTTTCTTTTCAGGAAAATATAGACCTTCCAGATTTTACTTCATTTAAAAGACAGTTGTCCCTTCATCTAATTTTGAATAGTTAAGTATTTCTGTTCCCTTGAAATAGCTACCAGATTTCCATGGTGGATAAGGGGATTTCTTTATGATCCCTGTAATTAGAAAGAGATTTCCTTAGTGGGTGACGAGCCTCGTATATCCACCTCAGCAGAAGGGAGCCCCCCACATCAGAGCAAATCCTACATAGGGGGCAACAGAGAAAGGAAGAAAGATCAGTACAGCTCGGAGTCACAGCAAGAGAATATGACCACAAAACTGCTCAAATTGGAACATAACTTATGTAGAAGAAAAGTTTGCACCGAGTCCCATTTCACACCCAAATGTCAGATCTACATAATAGAGGGAAAGAACAGGTGGAATATCTCTGCTGGTGTGAACTTCGGTCTGCCAGCTGCAGTGTTTGATGGTGTGAGCGCATCCCCACAGGGTCCCCAGTGTAGCCTACCTAGTTGGGTTGTTCCCTTTCTCTGTGTTAAGAGCATATGTGTACTTATGTGCATCACCACACACAAGACTGTGTTCTGAAGCAGAGTGTGTGTGTGCATGTGAGGGGACTGTCCCACCGTTTGCATTGTTACCTGCCTGCTTCTGTAGAAGTAGAGCATATGGGATTAGTTCCTAGTGTGGGGAAATGTGTTAGGTGCTGGAAGGCCCTGGGCTTCCATGCAGGGTGGGGGGGGGTGGAGGGGGAGAGCATTTCCCCTTCAGTACAGCGAACATCCTTAGAAATGCAGGCACTTGTTGATGGTGCTTCTTCCCCCCCCCCCCCACTCCATCTCCGCCATGTTTTAATCCAATCCCAGAGGGTTTCCGCGCACCGTGTGACATCAGCGAGCAATAGTTCATCTTTCTTCTAGACACATTTCTTAAGTTCTTTTTTTTCCTTTTTCTTCTTCTTTATATTTTCAGCTGTTTCTCCAGTTTTCCCCCTGATCTTATATAACCTGCAGGTTTAGCTCTAACTTTCACAGTCCACCTGAAAAGCTGGGTACCTCCAATGGCCCTGCACCCTGACTTATGTTGGAAGAAAATGCCTGTAAAGGAGGACGTTAAGTTGAATAATAACCTTGAATATCTTTTCATTCTAGCAATAATAGGAAAGAAAAGTAATTAAACTCTAATTCGTGATTGCTGAGAACCTCTTGTTTATTAAATGTCCTCATTGCCTACACAAGACAAACATAACCACCAGGAAACTGTAATAATCTGGTGGCAAAGTCCCAATTGAGCCCATGACCATTCTGTGTCAAGTAGCGTACTTGAGGAGATCTTTGGCATGGTATGGGGGTTTGTGATGGAGTGAACATCACTCTCTGACTGAACCTGCCACTTCTCTAGAGCGGCACAATAGAGGGGTGTATATGTTGTCCCCAATGAAATCAAAATGCGGGATAAGCAGGCTAGGAAATATCACAGAGACTAGACCATGCTCTTTCAGCAGGTTAGCATGCGCTAACGTACAAAAGAAATCTGACCGTGAGGAGACGATTAGCTGAGATTGAAGGGCTTCCCAGTGGGCTCCACATGTACTCTTGAGCAGCCTTTGAGGTCTGCTACTTCTAGAATTGTCCTGTCAGAGGACCACAGCACACAACCTGTAAGTACTGCAACTGACAAATAGTCATAACCGACCACAGCAGGGCCATGGCCCCTTACATGCACAGCAGTGGAGAAGTTTAAACAAGGCACCCTAGAAATAAAAGTCTTTAACCTGAGCCTCCAAGGATGTGTGGATTTGAGTGTGTAAGTTGAGGTGGGGAGCAGCTAAGGGGACAGAGACATTCTAAGCAAAGGAAATCAGCGCCCACCAGAAACGAGCCCTCAGGAGATGCTCTGCAGCTCTCTCTGTAGAACTTGTACTGTGTTTGTCTCTGGGGACTGAACTGGCATGTATGGAACAGCAGGAATCGTAAATTGACTGATGTGGAGGGCTCGTTCAGCCAACAACTCGAAAGGCCATATGCCATTATGAACTGCTTCATGCAACCATTGAAGTCTTTCACAAAGCCACGGTCATGGCTGTTTCACTGACGTGTGTGGAATGTGGGAAGGATAGACTCTACTGTAATGTCAGTAATGACAGACCTGGCTTAGAAAACTGCGTTCTAATAATAGGACAAAGTTTAAAATGTCACCTGAGGGCTGGAGGGATGGCTGCCCAGCAGTTAAGAGCATGTACTGCCTTTGTGGATGACCCAAGTTCTGCTCCCAGCACCCACATCAAGCTGCTCACAACTGCCTGTAATTTTAGCTGCAGGGGATCGAATGCCTTCTGGTCCCTGCCAGCACCTATATGTAGGTACAAATATCCACACATACGCACAATTAAAAATAAAGATCAGTCTTTTTTTTTTAAAAAAAGGCTCGACGAAGGCTTAGAAAGCTTCAAATTCTATGACCAATTTGGAATTAATTATCAAATTGTTAGCAAATCATAAAGGGTTTTAGACTTACAAGTGGCTTCATTACAGCCATACTTCACAGATTAAATACCAATATGTGGTTTTTTTTTTAGACTTAAAGCACTAAGGTTTTGGAAAAGTCTGTTCTAGGTTTGTCTCCACAGCACATCCACACTGAGCCAGGATTTGCGTTGCTGTAAAACAGCAGTGCAGGGAGCTAGGCGTTCAGCTCGGGGGATCTAGCAGTAACTCCAGCCTCTTAGTTACATAGTGAAATATATAAAGTAAGTAGTACAAAGCAGAACCGGATGTTTGGTTTTTTTGTTTGTTACATATACACACAGTTGCACATGTAAGTCAGACTTAGACCCTACAGCTACAGCCACAGGCTAACAGCAGAATGTTGGAGAAGTGTAAGAAACTCGGAGCATCCGTGTTTCCCTTTCTCACTCAAATATTAAAAAAACCAAATCGCAATTTATTCTTGCATTGAAACGTCAGTCATATTATTTTCATCTTTACAGTTACTTATTCTGCTCAATGCCTGTCAGAGTGCGACCAAGTCTGAGAAGAAACAACTAAGCAGCTTGGAGAATCAACAGAAAGAAACCCTAGCTACTTTGCCTTTCCTAGAAATATATTGAGTGGAGCCACGAGTCACCAGGAAATCTGATTAAACCTTCTTACATTTCAATCAGTTAGAGTCCTTAAACATTCTTTAAGAAGCATGTAAGAAAAATAAAGGAGAGGAGTGAGGCAAAAAGGTGATACAAATAAAATGGAATTTTCATTTCTCCACACGTGTAGAGTTCCTGTTCGGCATTTATTTAATTATGTCTAATATAGAAGTGTGATTTGCAATAGAAGTCTCAATATTTCTCTGAACAATGTATTACAAATAGAACATTTATTTACTATTGTTTTGTTACTGTGCTACCTAGAGTGCTACCTAGAGCCCAATTTAAAGATCTTCATTCAGAGTAGACGACCCTGCCCATTGCCTGGGAGAAAATCCATGCCCTCCTATTGAGACAGAGTTTGCTGGTTCATCAGTTTTAGCAGTAGCAAATAGTACAGATTCCTAATTTATCTCACTGTAACTACAGATGGTTTATGTGTTTTTCAAAGCATGGAATGATAGGAATTTGGGGATGATAAAAGGCCAGAAGTAAAGACGTTGCCTGCTTGTGTCTCCTTTTAGTGACTAGTCACAGATCTGTGAAATGTTAAACCTGGCGGTGGACCAACAGCTCTTCTTCTGTGTTAGGAAAAATTAAAGTTCAGGGAGGTCTGGCACACATGCCTGAGACCAAAACTGGTGAGTTAGGTCTCAATTCTAGTTCACTGGGAAATGAGTGACCCTGAAGGGAGAAGGGAATGCAGAGCAGCAGCGTGTCTAAGAGCCGCATTATGGCTCACACTTCTTCATGTGTCTGGGTTGAGTGTGGGGATGTTTAAATGGGATTCATTCAGGTAGAAGAACGTGATGGAAAGGTGGAATTCTCTGTTTAGAGATCAGACCTGAAACTGTTTAATCCACACCAGATATTTGTTAAAGAGATAGTTACCAAGAACTTATAGCTCCCTACAGATTTATCTAGTGTTCTCAAGATTATCATTTCCTTGGGAAGGGGACAGAAGTGGGAAAGTAAGGAGGGCATGGACTGGGGAAAGCCAGGAAGTCTGACATGTCCCTGCGACTGGGGAGCTGAGGAGAGTGATAGGTGAGCTCGCATGCTGTCCGGAGTTTTCCAAGATCTCCCGAAAGCCAGGAGGGAACCACAGAAAGATCTTTCTTTTTTTTTTTTTTTAATTTTTTATTAATTTATTCTTGTTACATCTCAATGGTTATCCCATCCCTTGTATCCTCCCATTCTTCCCTCCCTCCCATTTTCCCCTTATTCCCCTCCCCTATGACTGTTCCTGAGGGGGATTTCCTCCCCTTGTACATTCTCATAGGGTATCAAGTCTCTTCTTGGCTACCTGCTGTCCTTCCTCTGAGTGCCACCCATAATTTCCTACAGGGTGGGGTGGGTGGAGGGGGAGGAGACAGAGAGAGAGAGAGAGAGAGAGAGAGAGAGAGAGAGAGAGAGAGAGAGAGAGAGAGAGAGAGAGAGAGAGAGAGAGAGAGAGAGAGATGTGCATCCATGTCAAGTAGGAACTTGGCTACTGACCTTGCTGTAGAGCATTGAAAGTTACAACATGTGTTGTTTTGAGAGAAGGATGGGCAGTCAGTAAAAGGAAGAAGGAAGCGTTGTTCTTTTTTTAAAAATATATTTTATTAATTTATTTATATTACATCTCAATTGCTATCCCATCCCTTGTATTCTCCCATTCCTCCCTTCCTTCCATTGTCCTCTTACTCCCCTCTCCTATGACTGTGACTGCGGGGGACCTCTTCCCCCTGTATATGCTCATAGGGTACCAAGTCTCTTCTTGGTTGGAAACATTTTTGTGTTCAAAGATTTTGAGTCTCTTAGATTTATCCATTGTCTCATTCCTTCTAGGATAATGATTTTTCCAAACGTAGGTTAAAAAGTACTGTAGCACGCTTTACCGGAGGATGTGTTAGGCTAGAGTTGGGGGCTAAGAGTGTTAAGTGTTAAAAGTACTATTTAGAAATTTGACTGAATTGCTTAGTTTTCACTTGGAAATATAATTCATAGAAGCAGAAGTGTAAAATGCTGTCAATTAAAAAGAGCATAGGAAATTGGATATGCTAATGAAGTGCATTACAATGTTAGAAACAGCCTGCAGGATGGAGTGATGGCATAGGTAGGGTTAATGCAAACTTTGCTCAGAAAATTAGATTAAGGTCAATGAAATTAGTACAATTAGGTGGTTCTCACTGAGAGCATGTACATCACTGTGGTTAAAAGTACATCAGAGAGGAATTGGAGAGATGTGGACTCAAATGGTTTGCCATTTAATGAGAGCCTGAGTTTAAACTACATTTCAACGTATAAAAGCAGTGGTAATATTTTCTCCATCCTAGTTCTGTTTAGAAGAGATTCAAGAAATGTCTCCTAAAGCCCTATGTAGTCGGGCAAGTTGTTGTTTCGTAGGTTCTGCTGTTTTCCTCAGCACCTACGTGGGTTCCAGCAGCATCTGATGGTGAACAGTGACAGAATGGTCTAATCTAAACGTGTTCACGGAATCCCAGGCCCAACCACACTGGAGCAGTGCACGTGTGGTCCCGGGAAGAGCTGTGAGTCTAGAGAGAAAGACTGACAGTTATTGAAACAGTTGCTTTGGAACTAACACCCAAGCGAAATGTTGAAAGCTGCACATTTCAGGTCATTTCCAACTTGGTTCTCCCTCACTCCGACCCCGTGGTCGGAGCTTGGTCCCCCCACACAGATCTGCTATTCATACCCGTTAACATGCACAAGGCTCTATTCACTTCCAGGAAGCCAGTGGCTTCGGTGGAACTATAAGAATTTGGCCCTCGGTGAGGGATCTGAATGAGTGAGTTTGGCGCTGGCAGGAGCATGAAGGCACGTGACACATTTCCTCGGGCTCCTTACACTTCAGGACCCCAGGTAGCTTGGAAATTCTACAGGAGAAGCAGGGAGTCCAGCCAAATGCCCCTGTAAGGTGGCATGGGTCTCCCTCAACTATTCCTGTCATCCCAAAGGACAGGAGAAAAGGACAAGTAAATCCCTGCTCAGCAGAAAACACAGCACAAATCAATCCTTTTAAAATAAAGTTGTATCCAGTCAGGCTGTAGGTGTTAGAAGCCAAAGCTGACATTCCTGTCTTGAGTTAACTTACGTGGCTTCTTCATTTTCTTAGAAAACCTATTTTAAATTGACTTTTAAAGTTTTGTTGGTTTCCTGAGACAAAGTCTTGCTGTGTAACCCTGGCAAACTTTTGGCAGTTCTTGACCTCAGTGGAAGGTCAAAGGTGTGGACCACCACCTCTGCTTTGAAGGCTTGATCTTTGTTGTCCAGAACAATGTCAGGTAAACTAGAGCCTTTGCTCTCAGTAGGGAAAACGCACAGGAAGGCACCTGGGGCCTTCTTACATGCTGGCCTGGAGTAGGTTGACTCTCAGCCATTTCTTCTGCAGAAGCAGAGAAATTTCTTCTCTCAATATTATCACTCATGCAATTTTCAGTACCAGAGGCATCGGGCCTCTAAAAAGGAAGAGATGTTACATTTCTGACAGCTTTTCCCTTCCGCTGAGGGAAACAATAAAAAATAAACACGAAGCTGTCGGCATGGCCCGTGCATATAATGCCATTTGCATGTGATTTCCTCTGCGCCTCTAGATAATTGAATTTATTCAGGCAATTTATTTTTTAAATGTGTGGTCTCTGTGAATGGAAACATCTTAACTAAAGACAACCCTTTTATTTCCTCTTAATGAAATATATACATGTATGTGTACACGTCTGCGAGAACCAAGGGACTGAGGAGGAAAATAATGGAAAAGCGAAAAGATGTACTGTAAAAAATATTAATTAAGGAGATGAAGTCTGACTTTCACAAGGCGGTCCCTGCCTTTGTGTTCACCACCAGCAACGTTCAAGGTCCCTAGGTGCCCTATGGAGCTTTCTCATTATCTCTCCCTGTTTGATGGTGCAAAGTACAAGAAACGGATAGCCGAGGCCTTTCGTAAGAGGCCTGGATGTGCAGATTATCTATGAGCTGGTGAGCAGAGCGGTCCTGGGCTGGTTCCAGCCCCGAGACTCCCTCTTCACACACATAAAACCTCAATGAGAACCATCAAGCTGTTCCCCTTCACCGCGCAGCGAGGCTCCCGGAGCAAGCCTCCGTTCCCTTGGTGTAGGAAGGTGGGGGAGCACTTGTCTTCTTCTTGGGGTTGTGGGGTTTTTTTTGTGACTTTCTGAGTAGCACGCTGGGGTCACTCTGGGATATGTCAGAAGTACAAGAGGTCATTCAAAAGATAGAGATTCAAGTAGAATTGTAGGAATAAAAAAAAAGAAAGAAAAAGAAAAAGAAAAGAAAGACAGAAACCCTGTCTAAAACTCACAATCACTTGTCTTTCTACATGCCATAGCACTTAAGTATGCATTTTAAGAACATGTATTTACCAGTGATGTAATTTATTAGTGTGGGTTAGGGATAACTAATAGACACCTCTCATTTCACCCACGGGTACAGCTCTAACACCCACCGTAGCAGCGACTTTGGGAGAATGTTAGTGAGTGTCGCCCCCTCCTCTTTCCAGTGTCCGTATGACTGGACAGATGGCTAGCTGCAGTGGGCACCCTCAGAAGATCCGTGTGTTGGTTGCCAGAAAGGATAAGGAAGTTGCAACTTGGGCTTCTGCATTTCTACCATGCTGTCTTCTTATCTTTTTTTTTCCTTCCTGTTTTGAAGAGTAACTGAAGTTTTTTACTCTTCTGTTTTATTATATAGCCTTCTTATTTTTCCATTTTTCTCTTAGCTTTGCTTAACCTATAGGTATGCACTCTTTTTATGTATACATTTTTCTTTGCAAAGACTTCACATATATGACACACACTTATATGCACACACACATGCACACACACACACACACACACACACACACACACACACACACACACCACATTTTATAATGGCTCGTGAATGGAGAGGGGTCCCCTCCTCTTCCCTGACAGAAAATGGCTCCTGCATTTCACGTCCCTTCTTTCTTTATCTTTATCATGTCACCCTGGATACAGTGTCACCTTTTACCTCCTCATCTTCTAGTCACTACCTGAGTCCTTGGGAGGAGATCAACTGGTGTTTCAATCCTGTACTACAAGGGTCAGAAGTCAGAGCTAATGTTCCATTAATGAATCACTTTAGTAAAACGTATTTACTAAGACTACCTTATGTCTGGCATGGTACCTTCAGGACTTACAACTGAGGCAGAAGGGTCACTTATAAGTGTCAACCAGCCTGGGCTACATGGTGAGTTCAAGTCTAACCTAGGGTATGGGTTATATGGGAGCCTTTCTCAGAGAACAACAGCAGCCAAACTCTGGATGCTGGAACTTGTGTCTGTCATGTCAGAACTGCAGGATCAGGAGGGCCAGGAGTTCAAGGCCAGATCCTACACATGGCAAGTTTGAGGCCAACCTGGGTTTTGCATGAGGCCCTGACTCAAGGAGACAAAAACACAAAACAAAGCAAGCAAACTGCTCTCAAAACAAAAGCCAGCTTTTCCAGACATATCAGCTCTATTCTGGGAGTCACGTTACTCCCCATGCTCTGTGCCAAGACCATAATCCTGATTTCTTCCCCACAAGCAAGAGCCACTGTTATCACTCAGTACGGTCTATTTTCAACTTATCAACCCCCTGTCATGACTTTCTTCAAATTCTCTCTAGGACTTGAAGGTTTAAACAATAAGTTGTTTTGCCTGTTTCATGGCAAAAATAAAATGTATGTGAAAAGTCACAAGTACACGCATGTGTATGCTCTCCCAATGGAACCACTCATTACGAATGCCTCACCCTGCACCTGCACCCTGCATGGGTAACGTGCCGGACACCCCTGCCGGCATGTGTCTGGACACATTTTGTTCCGTGTAGCACAGTCCCATCATTGTGCCCCCAGAAGTGTGTATCCCTGGCCAGTGTGTGGAGTGGATGAAGATGGAAAGGCAGTGTGCAGTGGGCTGTGAGCAAAAACGATTCAGCTGTTGTATGTGGCTTGCAAGAACCTCACAGCGAGCGTAACTTCTGTGTCCTAGCCCGCTTCCCACACTCAGTGCCACAGTCTGGTGGAAGGCCTTTATGGTCACTTACAGGTAATGGGACCAGTTTCCCATACAAGAGGGATGGCACTCCCCCTTCTGCCAGCATCACTCTCCTCTCCAGGGCTGCCAATCTTCCCAGGATACTGCTTCCACAGAGCCCCTTCCAAGAGTCCTCCATCCCTGCTAGGTACCTGCTAAACCCGCTGCTTGTCTTTTGTGATCCTTCACGAAACGGCCATTGTATGTAAGCAGTCCGACTCGCCTTGGTCCTCCTTCATTACAATAGACATAAACTGTGAGATCCCATGCTTATGCCTCTCAAGCAGGCCTGTGCATTTTCTTCTATCCAGTTCTTACAAGTTTAGACCAGAAGACCTTTGTACTTATTTCTCATAAGACCGAAGAGCTCCGTGCATGGAAATTTAATAAATTCGTAATTAACTCAATTTGTACTTATTGAACACTAAAGGAAGATACATGGTGACTAATCTGAGATGTTCCCACACTCACGGTATAAAGAGAATATTAAATAAGCAATTTCAGAGTAGTATACCTGGTGCTGTGACAGAGAGCTTGCCATATCGCTTTAAATCCCAATGTTCTTCCTTCTGTAAACTTCCCTATTTCCCCGCGCTAGGTTGCTGCTGTACAAATCAGCACTTAGCAGTTGTTATGGTTACGAATTGCTTCGTGTATATTTCAATGTCTCTAAAATCATTAATGGCGACGAGAGAGAATTCCGGCTTTCTTTTCTTATACCTTTGGCACACGTCACAGCAGCTGAGTTTGCTGGGGAAGACAACATAGCCAAGGGATCGCCAACATGGGCTGTAGAGTTGGGTCTTGGGTTTAATTTTCTGCTTTTCCATTTCCATCCACCACTTTTAAAGTAATAACTTCTAGAAACCCTCATTTCCTCACACGTGAAATAGGAATCACGCAGTCGTCATGGAATTTCTCTGAGAGTTATAAAACGTTATAGTCCACAGAACCCTTCATAACAGCCATCACTAACTCCAGAAAGGGGAGTCGCGGCCGCTGAAACATTAGATTTCGTATGTTTTAGGAAAACATCTTCACAGTTCAAACAATTTTGATTTTTCTTCCCTGCCAAACAATACACTCCAGGCTTTCAACACTAAAATAAGAAGATCTTGCCCATAGAACCATGTAGAGACCATTTTGTCCCTGGAAATCTAATGCTTCTCTGAGCAGATGTGTGTTTGTTGGTGATGGCTCCTGCTACAGGCTGGTTCTGATATGCCTGCTAACATGGATGCAGAGCGTTAGGCTTTACAGGACCAATGCAGGGTTTATCTGTGAGGTCAATTGTGTGAATACAGACTGTGCCTTGTTTCAGCATGCTATGTAAACTGAACTGCGAGGCCTTGAGGCTTTTATGTGATCAAGTCTCTTCTCAAAGCCATGGTGCTACATCGGCTTGGAATTGCATTCTGATTCAGTGCCTTAGGAAAAATAGGTTATCAATACTTTTCAATGGGAGGCTAGAGTGCTTTTAATGGTGTGAGAATAAACTGACTGTAGGCTCTAGAGTTGGCCTGATCTTCTGAGGTCAATGCCCTTTTGACGAGTTCTAGTCATGTGACTGACAAGACTAGAAACGCAGTGCGTTTCCGTCCTTGTCCTTGTCCGTGTTCATGTTACTCTTGGGGCTTTCTACTAACTGGTCAGAGGAATCTCAGGATTAATATGTGAGAGTTCCTAAAACACCCATGAAGAAGGGGTATCCTGGTGTGCCTACCTCACAGAGGGAAAAAAATGTCAGAAATTTCTAAATACAACATGCCAACTAGTTGACATTGTGGACTCATGAGAAAGAATGCATTCCTCTTGAGGTTTTCTCAAGCATTTGGTTTTTAGAAGTTTTCTTTCATGATTAGTGGTAGCTGAGCATTGTTCTTTTGATCGTTTTCATCACGTATCACTTTGTAAAGAACCATGGAGGTGTGAGATCTAAAACTTCCCCCTAGCTGGGTGCCTTACCAGGCAACAGAGGAAAAGGATGCAGGCAGCCCTGATGAGACTTGGTAGGCTGGGGTCAGTTGGTAGGGGAGGAGGGCTCCCCATCTCTGAGGACTAGGGGAGGGGCATAAGGAAGAAAAGAGAGGGAGGGTGGGACTAGGAGGAGATGAGGGAGGAGGGCCTATGATCAGGATATAAAGTGGATAAACTGAAAAAATAAATTTATATTTTAAAAAATCTGAAACAAAAGTGCAGTGATGTGTACAGCAGCATGCAGACTACTCCCCTCCTAAGCAGAGTTTCAGGGTTCCATTCACACAGGGTCCCCTGGAAAGAAACCTTGTGCTGAGTGAGACAAGCCTTAGGAAAACAGCCCATGATGTTTTCAGACTGAGGATCCTCCTGCCTCAGCTTCCTGAGGGGATCATGCCTGAGACACGGGCAAAGAGCAGAGAACTCTCCTCATATCAGACAACCAGCAAACAGTGGAAGCAGAATCATTTGGTGACATTTTCTCCACACATTATTACTCACCACACTGCTTTGCCTAATGAGCCGCAATTGCAATGAAACTTAGGAACTTCAGGACTCACCCAGGATCTCTCACATAGGAGGCAATCATGCTACCACAGAGGCGCCCCAGACCCAAACATTCTCGTTTAATGATCAAAAGGAATTATTGAAAATATGATGTAGCAACAGTGGGTGAGGAGCTCACATGGACAATGGAGGGAACTGAGTCCCACAGATTGTCGTCTGGCCTCCAAACACACATCTTGGTACTGGCCTCCCCTACTGACCTCCACAGAGCTTCTTACACAAAATAAACAAGCGAATATCATTTAAAAAATTAAAATTCAAAGAAAACCAAAATAATATCTTTTACCGTATACATATTTTCATTATTCTTAAGCTCTGAACATCAATTACATATGTGTCTGTGTGTATAGACATGGATTAATTATCTTTCATTATCCCATTTTAGATAATGTTTTAGGTTTTTCTTCTTGTTATGACAAAAAACAAAAACAAAACCTAAAACAAAACAAAACAAAACAAAAGAAAAACCAACTCACATCTCTGGGGGAAAGACTTTCCCTTGACTCAGGACTTCAGACCCTGTGACAGGAGGAGCCAAGAGGCAGACAGAGGAGGTGGTCTTCTCGACTTCTTGTTCCACCTCTAAGCCGTGTGGGACCCCAGCCTACTAGATGTTGGCACTTCCATTCGGATTGCATCTTCTATAATAACCTCTCTCCAACACACACACACACACACACACACACACACACACACACACACACACATACACACACGAGAAAGAGAGAGATAGACAGGCAGACAGAGGGGCGAGGGAGAGACAGACAGAGACAGAGAGACAGAGACAGAGAAAGACAGAAACAGAGAGACAGAGACAGAGACAAAGAGAGACAGAGACAGAGACAAAGAGAGACAGAGACAGAGACAGAGAGAAACAGAGACAGAGAGAGAGACAGAGAGAGACAAGCTCAAGCAAGTGCAGCCTTTGTGCTTCCTAGTCTGCTGGTTAACCCTAAATCTGGTAGGGCTGTAAGGCTGACAATAGAAAGCAACATCACAAAGAAAGTGACTCTGGAGATACCTCAGCTTGTTAGCCAAGGGACTTGTTCACAGAGGAGTCTGAGGGCTTGGAGAGACAGCTCAGTTGTCCAAAGCACCTACTGCTCTTGCAGAGGACCTGGATTCAGCTCCCAGCACCCACATGGCAGCTCACAACCATCTGTAACCTCCAGGTCCAGGGACTCTCACTTCTCCCTGTGTTGTCCATGACACTATACACATGGGGTGTATACAGACATACATTTATACAAACACACACACACACACAGAACATAAAACATTTCTGAAAAGGGAGCCCGAATTAAGCTTGAACAGTAACCCCTGGTTTCATCTGTTTACCTACTGAGTTAAACTGTTTTGATGCTGCAATGGTTTACGGCATGTGGGAAGCTTTCCCAATATGTTTTATTTAACGCAGAACATTGTATCTAATTATAAACAAGGCCATCGCATGTCCGGCTGGTTGGCATCCCTCAGTACGTGTCTACTCTACATGGAATATAGTAAGGAATGGCCCCTCTTTTGCCTGCATAGCTACTTTACATATGCGGGCACCCAGACTAAATTATGATGAATTCTTAACTACATTTCTTCCTTCAGACCCATGGATGTGAACAGTGTTTTCGCTCAGTTTACTAAGAGTTCCAGTAAAACTGCTCTGGAGACTTCTTCCAGAAGTGTGAGGTGTGGCAGGCCCTCAGGATCCCGTTGTCTTAAGTAACTTCCCTGGCAGGATGAACGTCAGTGGAAGTACTTCACTGTGAGGACTTTTGGCGGAGAAACATCATATGGTTGGTCTTGGAGCCTGGGAGGGGGGGACCACAGAGGTCTCAGGTGTGTCTGCGAGATGTTTGATCTTGAGACACGGGAGGCTATCAGAGCACAAGGTGTGCTTGTTTTTACCGGTTCTATTAGTTAATGTATTAGCAGTTCTCTAAATGCCACTTTTGCTTATTAAGAGGTTCAGAGGGCACATGAAAACATACACGTCGTGGCCAAATGCACATCTTTGGGTTTCCAGCAAATGTGACTGTGCAGGAGAATGTAGGGAGAAGACGTGTTAGGCACCCTGTCCTCAGCATCTGCATGGAAACCAAGATGTTCTCTCAAGTGCCTTTTCCAGTTATGACCTCTCTCTGTGACCCAGAATAGTCCCTGTTTATAAACACAGTTTATTACGTGTACTTATTTACTGTGCTTGGGCATCAAGATGGCTGTGAGCATCAGTCCCCTCCTTCCACTATGTGGATCTTTGGGGTTGAACTTGGGGCCTTAGGTTTGGTGCGAGATTCTTTACCAGGTGTGCTATCTTGCTGGCCGAGAAAGCTTGTTTTCTAAGGCTCAGTTTCCTTTGCCAGGATTTAGCTATTTTGTAAAGTTGATGGTGCTATCGTACATAACCATTCTTTAACCCTCACATCATAATAATATTAATCAATTAAGGCAAATTTTGTCACATTCAAAGTGCAACCTATGTCCAAGGTGCACCCTTGACAAAAGCAGCTAAATCTCACACTCTGCAGCCTCTTTTGTCATTGTGGAACCAGTAGACAGGCTGAGGCAAGTGCTCAGGGGAAGAGTGCTCACTGTACATGTGTAGGGACCTGAGTTTGGATCCTGAGACATACATCAGCCATCAGTATACATGTGACCACTTAGATGCCAAAATGACCGTTTAGGACAGGAAAAGTGTCATGTGCTGGCAGTTTCACCCTTGCCTCTCCCTTTTTCCACCAATTTCCCCAAAGATCATTTTGCCTTTTCTCTCTCTTCCTGTGCCATTTAGGTTCTGTCACTTAATAACCCGATTCTTCCCCCACTGGAGCTACTGGTCCCTGGCACTAACCCTCTTGTGTTAACTCTTGCATCATTCTACCGTGGAGGTTCTTGAAGTAGAGTGGACATGAAGCTTCTTGAATCTCATGTTTTGAGTCCCCTTCTAGATGCTCTGAGTTAGGAATGTAGGGGCAGGGCAGGCAGAACTCTATCAAACATTTCCAGGTATGCCACCATCTTCAGTTCAAGGATGTGCATTTGGGAAGAAGCAAATCACTTTATGAGGATCA
The DNA here is from genome assembly GCF_903995435.1 of Acomys russatus. NCBI lineage: Eukaryota > Metazoa > Chordata > Mammalia > Rodentia > Muridae > Acomys > Acomys russatus. The sequence goes on along the minus strand of NC_067149.1, from coordinate 66,518,765 downwards.
CCACAGTAAGTTAGCTGTTTCACTTGCTGTCTTACTGTCAATGGGATACAGCCAAAGGAGGCCTTAAGATAGTTTCCTAAGTTTTGTTTGTGTATTAGTTGGTGAGTTTTATGGGCCTGTCCATTGCTAGCTTGACGTGGCATGCAGAGAACCTCTTCCAACTCTGGGCACTGCTGCTCTGTGGCTGCACAGTTAGTAAACTGTTGCTGGTGAGACTCTAATCAATCCTAATTCAGGTCCTTCCCCGTTGCTTTTCCTGTGACTGAAGGTTCAGTTTACTGAAGAGAGAGGGCAGATAGCATTTGTAGATCATTTTAAAAGTATGAACTTTTCATTACGTTGACTCTCATCAATTAGTTGGGGGAGAAATTCATGCTGAGTTCATGCTATTGTTTAAGTGTCAAAGGTCATTTTAAATTTTATTGGATAGAAAGATGGACATGATTTACAGGTATATACTGTTTTAACTAATTTGAAAGCATTTTTTTCTCTTACGAAAGGTGAGCATATTAGAAGGAAATTTTCATTTCATAATTATTGGGAAGAAGAGAGCCTATCTTGCTCACATATAATGTATCTCTAAACAGTTATCTTATTTTTTAAGAAAAAAAAATATGCTATTGTTAAGGTTAAACAGAAGATTCTGAAGCCTGGAAAGTTCTCTCACCAGCTGTTGTTCCGGCTTCAGTCTGAGTCTGAGTCCCTTAAGTTCTCTATTAACTGGAAAAACAATTAGTCCTACCATCAAGATTAAATTTAGGCCTATAAGACTCTTTAAAAATGCTTGACATAAGCTATCCAATTATTATTATATAGTCTAATAAACAGCCTATAAATATAATGCTTTGTTACTACCATGAATGAATTTAATTTCCATGCATAGAACCAAAAACTTAAGGAAGATAATGCATCTTCTAAGATCAAATGCCAAGGATGAGGTGCTGTTTGGAGCTGGTTGATTTCATTAGTTCAGTTCTTTTTTTTTTTTTTTTCAAATGAAACAACTCTTCCTCATTATCCAAATTAACATTTAAATATGAGACATGGTATTTTCCTCCAAGTATTTATAGTGAAATGTAATCTTTAGAAAAAGTGAAACAAAACCTATTCTCCCAAGGCTATTTCAATTGAGGGGGGTGTGTGGAACATGCTATTTCTTATTCTCCTGCTTGCAAAGGAGACAACGGGATAAACTCCAGGATCGCAGGGGAGAGACCCGCACATGCATTCAGAGGCTTGGTCACTCTGATGGCGTCAGATGCTGCAGCACACCTCACAGTTCTGTGCATCTGACTGTAACATCTTGACACTTGCACCCAGATTTTCAGAGTGGACTGGATACATATTCTCGCCCTTTCCTGCTTCTGTAAGTTGACTGAGTTTCATCAGCCATCAGAGTGAAGAGAAAGTCACAGCTGTGTTTCATGTGTAGCAAAAACAATCTCAGGAAGAAACGGGGACCACTAAGACTCCTCTGACTGCAGGCTGAGCCTGCTCTCCCCAGGAAGACAGACACCATGCAAGTGAACAATGGAGTTCCACACTGCAACCACTGGTAACCACCCATGATAGGGATTAACAGCGCCAGCGTCAGCTAAAATGTCACCTGACAGGTGAAGTGACTTTAGGATTGAGTTCTGTGTGAAATAGCAATGACGCTTAACAAATTTTCTTTAAGTTTGTCCTGCCATGGCAACTGAATTTAGGATCCTTGAGATACAAATTAAGCCTTTTAAAAATAGCTCCTTCTGGTATGTAAGGTGTGGAAGTGGGAGGTGTATAAATGGGGTCCTTCATTTGGGAGTAATTTCTGATCTTCTACACCTGACTGCATGCAGATGTGGGAGCCACCCTCTCTCAGGATGATTGGCCACAGAAAAGCATGTGTCTTTAGTCAGCTGTCATGTTCTTGTTTCTAGAGCAGTCTGTGTTTAATGTGAGAACCAGGTACAGACATGTTTTCTGTGTGAAGCCTCACTTGAGATATGTTTAATTTGACCCAGGGGTAGAAATGAGATGAAAAATCTTCTTTGATATACAATGAATATAGATGCTTCTTGCTGCATTCTGTGTTGTGGATGATGCACACTGTGGGCCATTCACGAGAAACACTCTTAGGAGCTCACAGAGTGAAGTATTCAGTACTCCGAGTGAGCTGAGCCTGGGTGCTGTTTCTCTGTGTGTGTACGTTTGGGTATAGCTTTAAATAAAGAGTCAAAAGTGGGCATACAATTTCCCTCCAAGGGCTTGTAATGTCTAAGTAATGTAAGTTGTATGCAAAATCCAATAGCATTAGAAACACATTGTGTGTCCAGAACACTCACCCAGCACGTCGGAGGCATATCCCGTAATGATACAGAATGAGTGAAGTCACTTGGGATTAATCTATTTGGGGCTTAGAAATTGTAATTTAGGTTTCTTTAGCTCACGTTCCCTTGTCCTCCTCCCCTCTTCCTCTTCCTTTTCTTCTATTGTTTTCTCAACAGCCCATCCCACAAACTGACATTTCTACAGTTAATGTCCCTGTACCCACTAACATCTGTTAATCCAAAATCATAGTAACATATAATGACTATGTTGATAACTACTTCCAAGGACTGAGATGACAAGATTTTAGCTAAGTAACTCAGTATACTTTAAAAGAGCCAATATTAGCCTGAGTTTTTAAGATTCTGAGACATCAATGCTATTTGTTTCATTTCTGGAGCCTGATATCAGATGATGAAGGCATCAACAAGCATAGTGTGTTATTTTATATATCCCACTTGCTCGCACTGGAGCATCTTTTAAAGAAGATCTTCCATGCCATACAAATGCGAAAAATATCAGAGTGAAACTCACAGAGCTCCGAGGACACAGTTTGCTTTGTGGAAACTTAAAGGACTAGAGACATAAGTGATGGCCCCAGAAAACCTTCAAGTAAGAAAATTGTTTATCATGCCAGATTCATGCGTCTTTAAGATGCCTGAACTATCTGTGACATGAAATACACCCTGCATGTCACAGATGCCACAAATGTGTGGTTGAAATTTGGGAGAGGAAAGATAAGAGAGTACAAAACTACAAAGTTTTAGAATGAAGAATGGAGTCACTCACAGGCAGATGATCACAAAGAAGCAAAATTGAGGGGACCACGTAAAAAGGCGCTTGATGCTACAGTGAGATGTGGGGAAGGGCAGAAATTAGGCTTCAAGTAGCAAGCCAGCCAGTCAGGAAAGCTTCCACAGAAACAGAAGCAGTCTCCTCACAATGTTCCTGCCCACTGTACAAGTCTCCTGCGTGGTGAGGCTTTTGCAAAGCTTAAGAGGGGCTGGGGCACCAAGAGAGACCCAGTTTCATTTAGGAAGCCATGAAGCGGAGATACCTACTGAAGAGGAAAGCAAAGTGCACGCATATATGATGTGCTTAAACATTCCAGCGTCACCAGGCAAGGTACACGCATATATGATCTGCTTAAAAATTCCAACGTCACCAGGCAGCTAAAGGCAGTTGACGGCTCCACCTAATATTCATACAAACATCTGAGACCTTTAAACAACAGCCAGGACGGAAGGCCTACACTATGACAACATTTAAACGTTGCATTTAAAAACCTGCTGCCTCCCTTTGTGGCAAGGGACCTCCTATTTTGTCTTTGCCTGTAAAGTGGTCAGTGTCTCATTCTTGAGTTGGCTTGCAAAGTTAAGACAGTATATATATATATTTTTTTCTTTGCTCCTTGCTCTCACTGAGTGACATGCCACATTTTTATGTCTACAGAATAAGCTACGGCCTTCCTTCTCCCCCCCAACGAAATCTGACTGAATTTTAAACTGCCCACCCCGTCTTTGCTTTCTCCTCCAGGAAGTTGATGGCAATAAAGTGATGTCTTCATTAGCCCCGTACAACTCATCTACCTCACCTCAGAAGGCAGAAGAAGGTGGGCGACAGAGTGGCGAGTCCGTGTCCAGCACGGCCCTGGGGACACCTGAGCGGCGCAAGGGCAGCCTGGCGGATGTGGTGGACACCTTAAAGCAGAGGAAGATGGAAGAGCTGATCAAGAATGAGCCAGAAGGTAAAGACTGGGGAAGGAAACTCTGCTGTGGCCTTCCCGGTTTACGTAGTTTTGATGTTTGGTTTAGATTCTTAAACTGAACAAAATAGAAACCTAGAGCTACGAAGGTTCTTTCTGTGTTTCTGTCTTTTTATCTTTTTCTTTCTCTTCCTTTCTCTTTCTGCCTATATCACAGATACTAAGGGTTTTTTTTTTCAAATCATAAATTCATGTTGCAATGTGAACCTTATTTTTAAACACGAGTAAGTTATACTTGAGTGAACCTTAAAGAATCAAGAATAGAATGCCACAGCATCGCCCAGAAGATCCACGTACTTGTCACGTATCTGCAGCCTGCATTGTACATCTCTAGTAAAAAATTTCCCCCTCAAGGACTGTTTTAGACTTGTGTTACATTTTGTAAACCTGATGCATCAATATATCTTATCCTCACCTCGATCTTAGGCCCACTCCTTCTACAGTCCATAAAAATGTGATTAGAGTTATTTAGAAGTAGCCCACTTAGGCCTTTTTTGTACTTTTAGAATTCTTTGGTTTTGGGTTCTAACTTTAAAACTTTTTCATACTTATGGGTAGCAGCCTGAACTTGATATACCTATATATAAGGGTTTATCTTTAAAACAAACCAAGAAAAGGAAACAAAAAACTCGCTAATCTGTCTAAGGCTACACCCAGATGTTAACGTGCTCCAATTTAACCCTGGTTGAGCCTGGGGCTCAGAAGCCACACAGCACACAAGAGCAAGGCTCCCTCATCCTCAGCTGTGACTTCCAAGTGAGCAAACCAACAAACATAGTGGTGAGAAGACATAGTTGGCTACACGCCATGTCTGACTTATAGTGTGTGTAGCCAATACATTTTCAAGTCCCCAGGAGCACCAGGGCTGAGTGTATGGGAAGGTATTGCTTGGCTTTTTAAGAAACTGCCAACCTATCTGCAAGGTGTTTACATTGTTTTCCTGCCATCACTAAAGGGAGGTCTGTGCTGTTTTCATCCATCTCAGCCTTTGGGTTGTATTTGGGGTTTTATTCACTCAAATAGCTGTGCATTCCTATCTCGTTTTTGGTTTGCCTTGCAGTTCCCCGATGGCCGTCAGTGTTTAGATCTCTCCAAACATTTATTTTACAACATTGTGTCTTTGGAGACGTGTATGTTTAGTGCTTTTGTACAATTATTGAGTCATTTTGATATGGATTAATTTTGAGAGATCTTTATATATTTTTGGATTCTGGTTTTGAATCAGAAATGTATTTGACAACCATTTTTCCTCATCTGTGATTGGTACTTTCATTGTCAGTATTTTCTTCTGCAAAACAAATTTTAATTTTAATGGCTTTCAAGTTGTCCCTATATTCATGGATTGTACCTTTGATTTGTGTAGTTAGTCATGGAGAATCTAGATATTTTTCTTCTATGACCTCCTACAACTTTATAACTTTGTACTGTGTACTTTAGATCTGGAGGAAAGCCTTTCGAATTATTTTTTTAAAGGTTGGGTTCTTTGTCTGGAACCTTTAATTCTTTACTGTCATAGCATGTCTAGTTGTTCCAGCACCATTTTCTGAAAGATGATCCTTTTCCAATGAATCCTTTGCTCCCTTGCAAAGGTGACAGCATTTCTAATGTGTGTTTCTTTCTTTCCTCTGTGCCCTGTTCCATCAGATTATTAGACTTGCTTTTCCTGATACTGTGCTATCTTAAAGACCATAGCTTACTTGACAAGAAGTCAGAATTTGGGGAGTGTTCTTCTTCCTCCTTTTCCTTAGGGTGCTGTGGGTCAGCTTGAACCCATTGTCTTTCTCCACAGACTAGAAAGCCAGGTTGTATATATCCAAAGGTTTGTGTTGACTTGTCTGAGAGTGCACTGTGCCTGTAGACCACATTATAAAGGAGGCATGACTGTTCTCATCCACAAATGAAATTTTTTTCTCATTTACTGAAATCTTGGCTCTTACACAGTTTCCGTATACATAACAGGAGCATTTTACTGCATTATGCTTATTTATTACCTTTCAATATGAAATGAAAAGGTAAATAAGGATCACACTGTTATTAATTTCAATTTTTAACTGTTGGCTGATAAAATTTAAAATTTCTGTATGCTGTCCTTGGAATCCATGGCCTTAGATTTAATTTTCTAGAAGTTTTATTCACTCTGAGATTGTCTGCATGGACAAGCCTTCCATTCACAGACTCACAGTTGCATTTATTTTCTCTCCCAGGAGAGATATTAGTATTTTTCTTTCTTCTTATGTGTTAAGACTTCTAGTAGGTTATTGACTAAGAGTGGGAAGAGCAGAAATGAGACCATTGCTGTGTTCTTGAGGCAGGCTTCTCGGCCCACCATGATGGGGGACGTTTGCTGTAGGATTTCATAGGTGATGCTTCGGGAGTTACTTTCCTCCTTGCCCTGGTTTCCCAGGGATTTAGATTTTTACCTATTAATATAATACACACAATCACTGATCTTTAAATTCCCAAGGAGATTTTCAGACATTAAAGCACTTAGCAAACTTTCGATAACCCCACTAGGCCCCACTTTACAGTTCTTCTGATCTCTTTTGGGATTTGACTTGCTCAGACTTTGTTGAAGATGTCTAAATCTAGGACCATGAGGTCCATTGGCTCATATTTTTATTTTGAATAATGTACATCTCTGATTTCCATGCTGACTTCATAAATGGAGTTGGAAAGGGTTTCCTCTCATGTGTTAATTTAAAATCACAGCTTTTGATATATTCTGAATGTAGGGATAAGGACTAAGAGGTGACTGGTTTGTTCTGTATATTCTGTTCTATAGAGATTTTGGGAGTTGTCCTTAGATGATTTTATTAAAGGAAACTCTGTTTATGACATTGTCTTTCCTCCACTGTATTGGGTTGACTAGTAGTAGATGCATAAGCTCTTCACTTGGAAGTAGATGGCAGGCTTAAACCCAATGAATCTCAGTGGGAAAGACAGCAGTGGGTGGTACCCACAAGTACTTGACAAAAGATCCAGAGAAGCACTGAGAATTACAGGAGAAACTCAATTCCCAGTAGCAGTTACTTGGGCGGAGCAGTAAGGATGGATGGTCATAGCAGGGAGGATCAGCACAAGGAAACACATTATTGTATATGGCTCTTAGAGCCCTGTCTTACGGTGTCTCCATCAGTAATGCACTTCTTCTCTTAAAATACGTAAATGCTCAAGTAAGATGTACTTTTTAATAGAATAAGGTTATGGGAATGTACATCGAGCAAGGCAGGAATTGAAAAGTCTGACTTTGGCATAGTTGGAAAGAGCATTTGGGGTGCAAACATGAGAACCTACTGCATGGAAGTCCTCACTTCCCACAAGTCAGGTATGGTCACTTGTGTGCCTGTAAACCCATGTACATGCTGTAGGGGACAGACACCAGCCTAGGATGATAGTCTGATAATGGCTTCTTTTGGCCTCTGTGCATACATAGGCATACAAACCTGTCTATACGTCATACTCCCAAATGTGCCACACTTATATACACACGCACATACATAGAGACACATACAGACATACATGCACATAGACTCCTTCACCTCCCCTCTTGAGTTCCAGAAACAATCTCTGTATGACAGAGCATGAAAAAGCCTTTACACCCACATATGCAAGTTACCCATAGCTTGCCCTGAACAATCAAGACTGTAACCCTACGCTTACTGATAATTTGCCCTGGTAACAATGTATACTCATTTTAGAAATATTTAGTGTGTTGTTTTTAGACATGGTCTTGGTCTTATACAGCAGCCTATGTTTGTCTAGGACTCAGTATGCAGCCCAGGACAGCCTCAAATTCTTAATGCTCCTCCTGCCTCTGTTTCCTGAGTGCTGGGATTACAGGCATGAGCCTCCATGTCTCATTCAAGAATATCTATCTAGTGACTGGAACAACTTATAGACCTGTGAAGAAGCAGTCTACCTCTGAGTAAATGGAACAACTTATAGATTTATCTACATCTGAGTAAAGCCACGTTCTTATTCAGGAAGAAATAGCATAAATTACAAAGAGAAAAGGCATATGCATAGTTATAATTTAGGAGATTGTAGTCTCGGAGCAACTCAAAGCTCTGTCGGCCTTCGATACATCACTGATCGAAGGATGTTGGACGTGACTAAGACCGGCCACTCAAACCTGCCTCCCATTCGTGCGCGAGGGATCGCGATGGCATGCGGAGCACACACACTTGACACACTTGAGCTGAGGCTCTCTCCTTACCTAGCATCGTCAAAAGATAAAATGTTCAGTATCAGTCTGAGGGGAAAATGCAAAAATGTGATGGGGAAACTACAAGCCCCTGTTACAGCCCTTTGGAGAGAGATGCCGTGGAGGGGCACGGGGAGGGAGCAGAGAGGGTGTGGGGCTAAGTGCACAAATGGATGCCGCAGACCGGAGCTTTTCTCTCCTCCAGATATTTGTCCCTTGTTCTTCAAAGGCCATTTAAATGAGCAGCAGGTTGTGATGAAAATTTCATTAAGCCCAGTGAAATCATTATGAGAGGCCGTGTTCACATCTTGGCTTCCTCTCATGGACTGGGGGTGGGGCAGCAGATCTCATTAGAAAGACCATGTGATCTCCAGCCTCACACTGCCAACAGCAAGCCAACAGGGACCCGGAAGCCAGGAGAGGAGGCTAGGCCCTTAAAAGGGAGGCCAGGAAGGTGAGACTGGCAGTCAGGGATCAGAGGTGCACACAGGTGGCAGAAACATCAGCTCTCTTTTACTCTTGCTAGCCTGTGCCTCTTCCACGTAACAAATTAAAATATTTTAAAAGATATTTTAAGATGATAAAAAATATCGCTTTCCTGCTTGTGCTTTTAGTTTTTCAGAATTTTGGGTTGCCATTGTAAAAAGGGATTTGGTCATGTAGATTCTTAATGTCCATCCTTTTAAATATCTATCTATCTATCTATCATCTATGTATCTATCTACTTATCTACCTATTTATTTAATGCATATGTGTGTATGTGCATGTGTGCGTGCAATGCATATGCATGCATGCACAAGTCTGAGTGTGTATGGAAAGCAGAACAATTTGCAGGCCTTAGCTCTTTTCAACAGTGCAGGTTCCAGGGATTGGACTCAGGTCCAGGGCTTGGCAGCAGGTGCCCTTACCCACTGAGCCATCTTTCTGCCCGTGCTGATGTGTGCTGGTGAATTCGTTAAGAAACCCACATAATATATATCAACCTTTTTTTTTTTTTTTTTTTTTTTTTTGCAGTTGTTATGTTTAGTAATAAGTCTGTAGGCTCAACCAGCCTTTCTTAGGCAAGGGAATTGAAGACAGACATGACATTTACTACTGTGACAGGTAACACGTGCCTCCTCATCCAGACATTGGGTACAATGGTATACTGGAGAAATCTATACAATTACAATTATATTATATAAAGTGTATAATCTAACATATGACAAGCTGTCACATGTGGCTTAAAATGAAATTCATTTGAAGTGTTTTGCCTACCCTCCATACATGAGCTATGCGCATAGCATTGGCAGAATCAGGAAGGAACACACACACACACACACACACTCACAACCTCAGTAAATACATTCCTTTTCTCTCCATTTTCAGACGAGAAACCTGATAATTAAAGATGTGTTAGGGTTGTTCTCCAAGGTGGTATTGCACTTGGTCTAGAATTCATAGCTTTGCATACAGCGTACTAATTTTTCATGGTAGTTTATTTACTTCTATACTTTAGCACACATATCTCCATATTCCTCTGAAATACTAAAAATGAAGTGATAATCAATAATTTCTCAGTAAAATGTCATTCCTTAAGTGATGAGACTTTGAGAAAGTGTTTAGGGGCAGACTTACCCTTTGTATGCTGTCCAACTTTAAATTGCCATTAAAAAAAGAAGAGAAATCAAAACACCTTAGATTTTAATAAAATCATTGTAGAAAAAATGTCTGTGAGCAAAACAATTGTGGAATAATAAAACTGCAGATGGGGCGGCAAAGCAGACATGTTAACGTTAATTCTCCTTGCCATAGAATTTGCATAGGTCTCTCAGGAAGCAGTAGTTAGAGCTGGCCTGGGTCTCACAGGAAGTCAGAGAGTTAGGGATGGGCCTGGGCCTCACAGGAAGTTGATATGAGTTAGAGCTACCTTTAATTTTACTCTTGTTTCAATGTAACACTGCATTTGGGGCCATTTATTTATTTTTACTCCAATATTATTCTCACTAAAGTTTAGATTATGATACAAAATTTTCAAAGTGTTTGGGGAAAACTACACTTGATCTTAGTACTGTGGTGTGATTCCCGACGTAGGTCTTCTAAAGCGTGTGGCCTCCTGTTAGAGCTAGGCAAGGTCTTTCTCGTCTTCTCACTGAGTTCTGCAGTTTGAATGGCTGATGGCTCAGCTGGTGAAGGCACGCTAAGCCTGACCACCTGACCACCTGAGGCCATCCCTGGGGCCCAAATGGTGGGAGGAGACAACCAGCTCATCCATGCTGTCCTCTGACCCCCACATACACATCACAATCTCACTGTGCCCTCCCTGTGTACGCGCGCGTGCGCGCGCACACGCACACACACACACTCTCTCTCTCATGCACACACGCATGCACATACACACACACATGCACACATGCACGAGCGCACACATGTACAAACACATACACACACGTGTGCACACACATGCACTCACGCATGCACACACACACACACACACACACTTCTCATGCTCCTTGACAATGAACACATGAACACATTTTGTCCTACCGCACCCTGTACTTCCTGGTGCAAATCTCGTCCATCCTCCTCATTGCACATTCTGTCTAAGGAGCATCCTGTTCTCTCACCAATTTGCTTTAATAGTACTTTGCTTAAAAAAGAAAAGCGTGTGTGTGTGTATGTGTGTGTGTGTGTGTGTGTGTGTGCGCGCGTGCGTGTGCATGTGTATTTTGTGAGTGTGGCAGAGTGTTGCCACCGAATTCACGTAGACATCTGACGCTGCCTCAGGCACTGGTCCTGACCGTTAGGCTTCTGAGCTCCTGTTAGTGCTGGCTTCCTTGACACTGAGCCTAGGTCACTGCTCCCCACAAAGCTGTCCCACAAGCCCTGCTCTTTCCACATCTTCATCAGTTGCTTGTTTGTGTAGCTTCTGTGTCTCCTGTCTTCACATCAGTGTGTGATCATTACATGCTAACCAAATGATTCCTCGTGTTTTTTAACCAAGAACATAGTTGTGTTCATGCGTGTATGCATGCTCTTATGTGTGTGTGTGTGTTGTCTAGTTTATTTAGGGTGATACTTTACAAACCTTTAGTAATATTCTACGATGCAATTTTATCTATTTTTCACTCTTGAATCCTGAAACTCTGTATAGAATGAAAGTTTCATCTTAAATAAGGTTTACTGGAAACTAAGCATCTGCATTGTCATTCTTCTGGGGAAATGTATTCACCTGGGTTCATTTGTCACCATGACTGTGCTAATGTACAGTCTGCCCTTCATTGCAGTGCTGACTGCACTTTCTTCAGGTGACTGAGGAGAGCAGATGAGGTAATGGCGACGCTGTACTTTGTAAATTGTAGCTGCTTGGGAAAGCACCAGTTATCAACACTGTCACATCTTGCCTCATTAAAGAATCTCACTCCTCAGGTACACTGGCAACGTGGTTTACAGTGTTCCTTTCCCAGGATCCCTTGGAGGAGAAAGTTGGGACACCTAATAGCAATAATATCAACAGCAAATGAGAGGCCAACAAACCCATAAACAGGCCATGGCTTTCCTATTTATTTATTATGTTTGCCCAAATAAATATGTGGTTAGCATGTTTCTTATATGACTTCACAATGAGAAAGACAATTTCTTCAAATTAATAATGGCTAAGTCATGGATTGTGACCTGGACAAAAGTAGGAGAGCAGTATAACATTCCATTTGGGTGTTTCTTTTATTCCCACTGAAAGGGGATGATGTGCTAAAAATTAATATTAAGACCCAAAGATTCATAGTGGTCTAAAATTTTACCATTCTCTTATATTGGCCTGTCTCTTCTTTGATTATTTTTCCTTCACACCCTTTCTGTGTGCAGGAGCATGCCTGAGTCTAGGTGTGCATGTGGGTACATGTGTGCTTACATGTGTGTTTCTCAGGTTGCCTTATGCCCTTTTTATTTAGTGTCCATCTCCATATTCTTCCTCCTGGACTGAGACTCCCATGTCTCTGGGATTGTTCTGCCTTACTGAGCATGCTCACTGTGTGTGAGACCATGTCAATTGTGACTTTTTTTATTTGTGGCACTGATGTACACAATCAAAATATTCCCTCTGATCCCTCAGAAAACCTTTGCTGCTAACTTCACAGGGCTTCAGGAACACGGCATTTTCCCACAGTCCTGCCCTGTTACTTTAGGGAAAGCGGTTCCATCAGCTTCTGTATAGCACTCACAGACAGTTCCTCCTTGTGAGAACCACTGAAATCAGACACTGCTCTTGGAAAACTCTCGCTCATGGCAGAGCTCAGCTGGGGTCCAGCCACTGCCCTGAGAACCCCCCACAGAGCATTGGGAGTGGACACTGGCACTCTGGGGGAGTGGACACTGGCACTCTGGGAGAGTGGACACTGGCACTCTGGGGGAGTGGACACTGGCACTCTGGGGGAGTGGACACTGGCACTCTGGGGGAGTGGACACTGGCACTCTTACCTTCGCTCTGTTTCCATGAGGCACAGGTCTGTGGTGAGATGGCAACAAAATTCCCCACTCCCAGGATTGAATCAGACCCTACATTCGTCTCATTGTTGTTGGTTTTTTAACGGAATGGATGTACAGAGGGTTGTCACACTGGCCTCTCTCAAAACTTGGAAATCTATAGATTTTACTGTATTTTAAAGGTATTTGTACCTGCCATGAACCCAATCCACTGTACTTGATGGCACCATTTATAGAATTCGTGGAATTTATCAGAAAAAATATTTGTCAGTTCAAAGTCCTTTTAATCCTCGTCATAAATGCATTGGTGTATACAACTTTGCATGCTCAAATCTACGCGAAGCTTCTTCCTCCAGATTACCGTTGCATTTAGAGCTGCTGATGTAGGCATTACACACCACTGAGTTTTGTCAGTGGTGTGGTCCCTGTCAAACGCAATACTTCCTAAAGCTAGACCAGAGTGTGCGGTATTTGGCCCCGTGACCATGGCCAGAGGCATTGGATGCGCAACATTCGTGCAGAGTAATTAACAGTACCTCGTCTCAGCACTCATGTGTCTGCTGTGCAGCTTCTCTTTAGAAATGAAATCAAGCCTCCTTGTGTTAATGGAGAAGTTGAGGCAAAGACTCAGGAATCACCTTTAATCCGGCAGCTTCCTAATTAGGGCTGTCATGGGGAAAACAATAAAGGTGTGTAATCTCAAAATCACAGACTCCCCAGTGCCCCCCTCCCTGCACAGACAATAGGCACGCTGAAACTCACTCATGTTCTTAGCACTGCATTTGATGAGGTGGGAAAGAGAAAAAGCGAGAACGTCAGGAGGAAGCCTAAAGATGCTTTAATTGGCGGAGGGTTGAGGTGCGTTTGTCTCCTTGCTCACTACCCCTTTGACAAAGTACATCCAGAAGAGGCTTTGTGAGTGTTGTTCCCATGAAGGACAGACAAGGGGACTTTTCAATGGATCTCTTTAAAGTTTTGTTCCTCACACTCCAGCTGCTGTCCTCGCGCACTGCGGCTCTGTGTTCAACCGTGCCGTCTGTCACTCGGAAATGTCTCTCTCCTTGTTGAGTAAACTGGATTCTAACCCAGGGGCGCCCCTTCTCAAAGGCACCCCTACACAGAAATCAACTCTTATAAAATGCTGATAAAGAAGAGAGCTTATTTTTCAAAGGTTGAGACAAGACGATACCCTCACGCGCTGAAGAGTCTGTATTTGCAGGAAGGAGTGTTTGCACTGTAGCAGACAGCCGTGTTTGATGCCTCGATGTGAGTCTTGTTCACTCCCCCACTTTCTCAAGTGCTTTCCCTCGTGGCAGTTTAGCCCTATCTGTTTGAGGTCATTACGTGTTATAGAACATTTATTTGTATTTTCACTAAAGACATTCAGGTTTGGATCATGAATGTTCCGTCCGGGATTGTTCATGGGCCTCCTCTTTACGTGGTAGGGTCTTGAGCTGGAATCTGGGGTTGTGGGTACAGAAAACCACTTGAGTGTCATGGCTTCTATCTTTATGGTCAATTAGGACTTGCATTTTGTCTGATAGAATGTGTGTCCTTACTCTTCCATATCCCTCTACGCATGGTCAAGCTAGTATTGTGTTTTAAGTTGGATATTTATGTCTTAATATAAAATGGCAAGGGCTTTGATTGTAGAATGTTGATTCCTGTTTAAACATGTGTGTTGCTACTGAGGGGACAGCATGGGCCAGGGCCAGCAATTTTCACTCAGATAATTCTTTTTTTTAGGTACACAGGATACTTCTTTTTCCTCCGTCCTACACTAAATCTGTCCATCCTAGCCCTTCAGATCCAATGCCCAGATCTCTCAGAAGGAGACCTGCTGACCCCGGCTGCATATTTATAAATAATCACAAGGGGAAACACAGGAGCCCTTCTCGCTGATTACATAGCACGGCTTTTGGGGGATATCATTTATTTAAGAGTGAAGAGCCAGCCACCTGTTTCTGAGGCCTGCCTTCCCTCACAAGGAAGGTCCCAGCCCCAGCTGAACAGTGACATTATAATCTGGGCAGCCCACAAGCATCTCTCTGAAGCTCTCTCCAGCCTGGCTGAGGAGTTAGTGTGTTTGCATGCCCATGTGTGTTTTTCACCCCCTTACCCCCCGAGGCACTTGTCACAACCATGCATATTAAAATTAATCAGACCTCCCAGGCCCATGTGGCTGTGTGTTTAACGTGGAGAAGTGGTTATCAAGCATTTGCCCTAATTAAATAGGCCTGCTTAGCTTTGTTCTAGTGGATGCTCCGTCTTTTTTTCTAATAGGACTTGCTCGCGAAGAAGGCACGGACAGCCCTGGAGATAGCAGAGAGGGCCACTCAGGATTGCCTCCAACACCTGCTCCCAGAGTCCTGAGACCTCAAGGACTCCCCTAAGCACCTTGTGCACTGCCCTTGATGTTAAGGAGAAATATGGCCAGCAACATGAGGGGGTGGAGAGGCTGGGGCCAAACAGAAGGAGCACCTGACCTAGACACTTTGCTTTGATTGAGATGGCCCGTGTCACTGCTGTGGCTGGAGACCAGCTTGTGCCCTGCACTCCTGAGTCTAGACCACAGACTTTAGAAGCCGAAAAAAAAGTCTTGTTGAAATGTTACTATGCAGGTTCTCCCTGTTGGTCTTGAGTTTGAAAGGCATCTTATTCACCTAGCTTCTTTACTTAATTCTTTCCCAAATCAGAGACAATAATGGCAGCAGTATAGATGCTGAGGGATGTGGGTCCAGGCTGACATCTCTAGGCCACACCTATTTTTGTTGGTGTTAGACTTTTTTTCATATCCGTGGTGAGGAGCAGCACAAGTCACTCAGAAGAAACCTCATGTGTAGTTTTAGGCTGGGAACACTGAGAAAGGCCCACATAGGACACAGCCATCTTCTTCATTGTGGATCTAGTGTCCAAAATGAGAGAAAATAGACTACAATAATTTCTCAATTTGTGTATTTTAGTCTCAATTTATGTATATTATTGAGGATGTTTTATGTTTAGGTAATATATGCAAAACTTAAAATCTGACTTTAACATTACGCATGTGCATATGTGTGGGAAACAACTATGAAGTCAGCATTTGGGACCATTTGAAAAACAGTGCAATAAACAGCTCCACGTTAAACAGTTTGGGGATATAGTAAATTTGCAGATAACCACTAACCATTTGCTAAGATTACTCTGAAAGGCAATTCATTTCTTCTGTGGCAAATACAAAAGGTCACATAATTAAAGACCAAGAAACACCATGACAACTGCTTTTTCACTTCCCCCTGCTTTCTCCCATAGAGTTGTGACATGTCAGGATGCATGTAGCCACAACCCCATATCCCGTGTCACATGTGGGTGTGTGACTAGTGTGCAGAGCTGTCTCTATGGTGCCGAGCAACTGACAGCAGTCTGGTACCTGACAGGCTCCTCACCACTCCCCTCCTCACTCTGGCTCCTCTGCTTACTGAGCCACACAATGCAGGCTCTTCCATGTGGGTGTGTACGGAATAGAAAGTGGGTGTGTATGGAATAGAAAGAAAAATCAAGGCCCCGAACAAGTAAATACATCTTTGATTATTTCCTTTGTTTGGTGTGTTTACTGTGCTATTCTTGGTCAATAAAAGTTGTCTGACAGTTCTGTGGAAGGGTGAAGAGCCTTTTCTTGAACTCTCTCCCTCTGTTCTGTCTTTGTGGAGAAGCTTGCCTTGTGTGGCTTTCTCCTTGGTGCCGCTTCTGTGTAAAAGCTTTCTCTGAGACTGTCCCGCCACCAGGACAACAAATGCAGGGCGTTATCAGAGCAGTCGACTCTGTCATCCTTCTCGGTTTGAAATGGACAGTTAAAAAGGCAGGACTGCAAAGTAACACATGACAACTTTGTCATCAGAAGTGATTAAGATAATACACAAAAGATGTTTTTCTATCTCAGTCAAAGTAGCATTAGTTGTTGGTGGAGGCATGCAAGCACTGCTGAGATGCTGAGCCCTGATGTCACATGCGTTTTAGTTTTCTTCCACACATTAACAGGGTATCAGGGTAGAACTTCATGCAAGATGGAATTGTGGAAGAAGTCTGTAGCTGGGAAAGTGCCAGTATTGGATACCAATTTACTGTTGCAGGAGCATGCTCTTATGTTGGTATTTAGTGCTTTATTTTTTTTAATGTATTTATTTATTGACTTTACATCCTGATTGCAGCCCCCCTTCTCTTCTCCCAGTCCCCCCTTGTACGCCCTTTACCCCGCATTCTTCCTATTCCTTCTCCTCAGAGAAGGGGGAGGTCCCCTGTGGATAGCAACCCCCCCTAGTAAAGTTAGTTCCTGTAGGACTAGGAGCATTCTCTCCCACTGAGGCTAGGCATGGCAGCCCCGTTAGGGAAACAGGATTCAGAGGCATGGAACAGTGTCAGCGAGGGCCCCCACTCCAGGTATTGGGGGGATGTCCACATGAAGACACAGCTGTGCATCTGCTACATTTGTGCAGGGGCTAGGACCAGTCCATGCATGCACTTTGGTTGGTGGTTCAGTCTCTGTAGGTCTCCTTGTGGAGTCCTTGACCCCGCTGGCTCCCCCCACCATTCCCCCAACACTTCCACAGGACTCCCCAAGTTCTGTCTGATATTTGGCTGTGGGTAAGCAGGGATGGGTAGTGCAGAGGAATTAAAGCCCTGTCAACATTCTTTCCTTGAGAAGTTAAGCTGTGCTGTAAAGATTTACCCAAGAGATTTTGTTTTTGCCATCATGTGCGGGAGGTATGTACTTTATACTATACTATAGTCCCCAGCCCTCAGATGTAGTTTTATTCATCCTTAACTATGGGGAAGAGTTGAAAGCAAAACAACCTGGCAGTGGTCAAAATGCTTACTTTTTCCTTTCGGAGTTGTGACTTCTTTAGGCAGATTTCTGTTCGGTGCCGTGTTTTCAGAGTATGCGTCTTGTTTCCTCAGCATGTCAAGGTACCACATCTCAGCAGAGAGATGCATCTAACTGGGGAGCTGGGCATGCTGGGCTGCATGCTGGGACATGAGAGAAGTATAAACAGATGAGGTCAGTTCTCGGCGTCAACGTGGTAGTTAGTCAAGTCGCAGGGAGAAAAAGAAGCACCCACTTCAAAGGAGCAATGGTGGGATATGGCCATGTGTGCCCTTGCTTGACTTTGGCCTTCTCCGTTCTTGCTCTGCACTGGCACTGAACATGGCATCACCACTTGTCCTTGTCTAAGCTCCTTATAGTTCGTCAGAATGGTTTGGGATACACAGACCAAGTGACGAGTCAAACAAAACAAAACAAATCAAAATAAAACAACAACAACAACAACAACAGAAACTGTGCCATTTTAGGTCAGCTTTTTCACAGAAAGACTCACAGTTAGGCAAGTCTTAGAGTGCTTAGTTTTGTCCTGTTGGGATTTTTCTCCTTTTCTTCATGAAATAAACATATTTAAATAAATGTATTTACAGGTTTAAAAAATCTGCTTCATTATAAAGAGGGTTCTACATTGTGTCTTTGCAAGGTTGCTGTGATTCTACGTAATGAGAAGTGTTGTCTGTTGGATATTGTTGAAGACTCAGTGCTCCGTAGATGCTGTCTTTCCCTTGATTCTTGCTCTCTATATTTTACAGCAGTACTTAAATTTATGAGAAATGAGTTCGACAACCCAGATCTCCACATTATTATTATTGTTTTACATATATTTGTTTGTATATACTTTATGTGCTTTTATATACATATATAAACACATATATATGTAAACAATACTACTACTACCATAACTACTGTAATAGTTACTATAGCTTTTTGGATAACCTATATCATGCTGAATTTCTTTTTATTACATTTATTTTACAAGGGTGGAGGAAAAGCACAATGTATATGTGAGGTCAGAGGACTACTTATAGGAGTTGATTCCCTCCTTCCACCATATGGATCCCAGGGGCTGGACTTAGGTCACTAGGCTTGTGGGAAGCCTGTTGCTTAGCCATCTTGCCAGCCCCCTCCTGATGAATCTCTGCAACCTTTGCCTACAGTTAGTTTAGCTAAAGCGAGTCTACAGAACAAGAATTCTCATTTATGCTCGTTATTTTACTTTTTTCCATTTTTAAAATTCTTTTGACATCCTGTGTGTGTGTGTGTGTGTGTGTGTGTGTGTGTGTGTGTATGTGTGTTTGTATTGTAAAGCACAATGTGTAGTCAGTATCTCTTTCTTTATGGCCTTAATCTTAACTCTTTGGTCTTTCACTTACATATCTTTTCATCTTGACACCAAGTATGCACTGATGTCCTGATATATGTTGATTATTGCATGGGTTAATGAGGAGATAAAAATGGAAGACACAGCCCCTGTTCTCAACCTGACTGTAAAATTTCAGGAAAGAGACCAAGAATTTCAGATCCTGGGGAAAGGTTTAGCAAGGAGGCAGCAAGGAAGCTCTATATGGAAGGTGAAGTACCTATACCTACAACCTACTCAGTGTTTGACCAAATTGCTTCTGTGACTAATATTCACACACAAGTAGACATTTTGGTTTCCATCTTTGGAGGTGAGATAGCTCCTATAACTACTCCAGTCGGTTCTTTTCAGGTGCTTATGCAAAAGTGACTGCAACATCCACTGGACCCATCTCTCCATAACGTGATTTCCCCTAGTGTGGTCCCAACCCATCTCAATTTCTGTTTCTCGCCATCTGCCTGAAGAAAATTTATAGCTGAAAAAAAGAGAAAAGTTCTTCTCTTTTATGCATCAGCAAATAATCTAGAGGTGTGATGCTTTATTTCCTTTATTCAAGCATCTTTTGCTTCACTCGCTGTGACTATAGAGGATAGCATTCATTATCATTGAACTTTTGTTTAATGCCATCTGTTGGGAAGACTGAAACATACTCTGATGCAATGGCAATAAGTAATACCTAAACTAGAGCTTATTCAAAGACTAAATGAACCATAGCTTTGTATAACTTATTGATCCATAATAAAAAAACAAAAAACTATAAATATTAGTCATAATTGAAGCTGTCTATGCTATCATTATAACTTCAATTTTAACAAATACTTCTTTATTCTTACATACATACAGATAAGACAAATAATACATTCATTCTGGAAAGCTCAGATCTCATGCTGATCACCAATAATGTGTAGTGCATTTGTGTAGTCTGTTGGAGAAAAGGCTGGGGGAAGGCACGTTAAAAGACATGGCAGCCATGTTACTTAGCTTTCCTCAGGAATCTGGAGTGTCAGCCTCAGTTAGTATAGGATGTGGTACTTGTGCAATCTTATACATTTTACCTCCCAGAGCTTTAATAAAGTGATGATGGTTGACCTGAACCTGTAATGAGCTTACTTCCTGTCTAAGTACATACGCAGCTCAGTGAATTTGCTTCCTGTTTGTCTCCAGCCTGATGAGTACAGTTCCTGTCTGTCTCCAGCCTGGTGAGCGCAACTTCCTGTCTTCAGCCTAGTGAGCTCACTTCCTGTCTATCTCCAGCCTAGTGAGCTCACTTCCTGTCTGTCCCCAGCCTGGTGAGCTCACTTCCTGTCTGTCCCCAGCCTGGTGAGCTCACTTCCTGTCTGTCTCTAGCCTGGTGAACTCACTTTCTGTCTGCTACAGCTTGGTGTGCTTACTTTCTATCCAGCTCGCTTAAGTCTCTAGCTTTATTTCCCATTTTCTACCCTTTGTACAACCCTTGCTCTAACAAGTCTTCACTTCCATTTCATCCCCCAGCAGCCATGATTTTGTTGTTGTTATTGTTGATAAGTTGTTAAGTTGCAGTGATTTTCCTTTAACTTACAGCCTGTTAATAACTGCTGATCCTTGATATTTAACTAATATTATAACCCTACCAGCAATTTTCTAACCCTCTGTCCTTTCTTAAGAAGGCTGACTGTCTTTCCTCCCTATTAGATTCTGATCCCTTAGAGCATGGTTAGCACACAGGTTTTCAGTAGTTCTTACATCTTCTATTTTTGATTTTTGAAATATAAAGACTATTTTGTGATGCTTAAATAACACATTAGTCACATTGTGTCTATTAAGTGTCACGGATCCTTGGCCATGTTCATTTTTTTACATGTTTATTTATGTATTATGAGGCTGGTGGAGTTGAAGAGAACAGTCTTCAAAGCTTAAACATCTGAGGTCTTGCTTCTAACCTGACTGTCCTCTGGCAGGAATGTCTGCATGGTCAGCCTAATACGAGTGCTCCCTAACACAGCAGCTCTAGATCCAAAGACTTCATTAGACAGTCGGCCGGGCCTCTTCTGCTCTAACTCTGGGCCATTCACCTAGGAGCCCTTGGTAGGGATCCTCATAGATGTCACCCAAATCAAATACCAAGGGCTAAGACTTGGGTGCTGGTGTTTGCTTTATTATTCTATGCGTAACCATAGGCGGGTGTTTCATCTTTCTTTACTTGAAAATAAAACAATGGCAATTAGTAGTTTTTATACTACTGTTAGATTATTTCTTCATATAGGTAGAGACGTTTTCTTTCACACCAAAGAGGGAGTCAAAAGCTACAGTTCTGTTCGAGTCAGAACTTAATGGCTAAGCAGTGAGTTTGTTGGGACTGAGAGGAACACAGGTAAACGGGTCATTTGCAGAAGCATCATTGAAAGCCACACTCCAGCTGCATCTCTGAGACTGAGGTCACCTTTCCAAAAGGATGTGAGTCCCAGGTTGACCACATACATATGGCAGCAAGGTGGAAAGGTAGCTACTCCTCCCCATGAGGAGGCTGTAACAGCTGCATTCTCGTCTGGTGGATAATAACCTTACTTTGGTTATTTCCTTCCTATGATGACATCAGTAAAAGGTACCCATTGCACCTAGATGGTGAAGACCACGCTGATCCAAGTTAAGTAGCCTCATTACACAAGCTCCTTCCTGTCTTTAAATCCTCGATGCTACATTGTAACACACACACACACACACACACACACACACACACACACACACACACACACCATGGGAACAGGGTGGAGGGTGAGCTTAGTTTGGCATGGTGACACACACTGAAATCCTGGCACATTGGAGCAAAGGCAGAAGGATTGCTAATTCCAGCCCAGAATATGTGTCAACTTTGATGAAATAAACTCAAGGAAGAAATTCAAGGAAATACCGGTTCAGTTTGCCCACTTCATTTCAACTTCCCACTGTGTGGTTGCGCCTCCTTTCCCCTGCCTTTCTTCAGACATCTCTCCATACCCAGATGGGCATCTCTGCAAGAGGAGGAAGTGACCACTCACTGGCACCACTTCCAGGCTCCTCTCGAGTTCTGTCCCTAGATCAGCTGTCTACACTCATGTACATTAAGGAGAAAGACTCATTTTAGTGAGATGAGAACATGCTACATGTAAACTATATTTTTATTAATTCCAGAGCCGTACATGTCAGGGAAAAAACAATGTTACTTTACTACTACAAGATTTCTCATTTTATTTTTCACTTAAAGCATGTTTGCCAAGGAGTAATGTCTCTGTTGAGAGTTTTGAATACTGAAAGGCATCTGTGATTGTTCTTTTAAATTATAAAAAATAAATTTAATATTCTTGTACTCTTATTTAGATCTTTTATTCCATTTGAAAGACAGTTCTGCTTACATGCCAATATTCACCTTGCCATTTTAAAGAAAATCATATATCATATATGATTTCAATGATAATGTAGCAAATATCTCTCATTATAATATGCAAAGAGATTGCTTTTATTGCTTCAGTTACAGACTAAACCATGTCTTAATTCAGAAATCACTGATAACCTTTAGGAGAATCTTCATTGCGTCTTCGCGTAGTGAAATGACAAACCAATTTAGAATGACAATTTAAAGCATGTAGTTTGTATATAAAACCACACGCAAAGCACCCTTTCCTTGCTGAAGGTAGGTTGCACCTGCAGAGAGAAGTGTAGCTGACATGCTGTCACCGAACGCCCTTTGCTTTGCATATTTCTTCTCTTTGCATTTCCTGCACACGTGTGGTCCTTCAGGCCTGTGCTTTGGTAGTGAACGATGAACCGTGGAGCCCACACCCTTCCTCACCCAGGCTTCTCTGGGTGTCCCTGAGCTCTCCCGAGCTAAGACAGATGGCTGCTGGCTGAGCGGTGTGCGTGGGAGAAGGGACTTCCACATGTGACTCTTACCATTTGGCAGGAATTAGTTTGTTGTATAAATTAACATTAACTGAACCATTCTTGAGGAATTGTTTGTAATTATCTTCTTTGAGCTTCTGACTTGTGTAAAGAAATAAAAAGCAGGGAAGAGGCCGCTTCTCCTTTGGTAAAAGTCGAAGGCTCTATCATTAGACAGAATAGAATAACAATTATTATTGTATGCCCAGTAGACTGAAAACTTTGAAAGAACCAGGAAACGGAAAAGAATTAAATTGTTGCAAAATACAATTAGCTTTTCTGAAACAGTGTGATATTTTTGTGATTGTTAATACAGGACAGAGTTAAAGAGACATGAGAAGGGGAGGTTGAGGAAATTTTCTTCCTTTAGCAATAACTGTTGAGCTCTCTCACCAGGGCTCCTTGAAGGTCATAGACTTGCTTCTCTCTTTTTCTTCTTGATTTAGACACTCCAAAGGAGAAGCATTTTAGTACAGATTTATGTAAAGTGCGGAAGTTTGATAATTCAAGCTTGAAACTCCAAATGGGGTTTGCATGGTTGTTCTCTCTGTTAAGCACCCCCACTTCCGGTGCAGGGAGGTTCTCTCTGCTAAAGCACCCCCACTTCCGGTGCAGAGTGGGGCTCTCAGGGCAAGAGAGTTCCTGCTCTCCCTGCAATCAGCCTTGACTTGGCTGGGAGCTTGCACAGATATTTCTAGGCTTAATTTTTTTTTTTTCTTGGCTCCTTCTGTAAAGAGATCTAATAACTAGAACTGATTGTCTTTCAAAGTATCAATGTTTCCTTCTAAGAGAGAGAAAAAAATCCCCATCTGTGTTTTCTCTTAACAAATTTCTATCAGAAATTGTTTGGAAGAACCAATTTTTGATAGGCATTTTGACCCAAGCTAATTAACATGTGCCCGGGCAATTTCATTGTCCCTGACACAGTTGTAACTTTCGTGATGGAAGGAGAATACAGTGGCCACCCTCTCATCCACAGTTAACTGAGAGCTTCTTGCTCAGGCGCTGGTAGGTCCCATGTTGGCGGACAGTGAGCAGTAGGAACAGGTTGCTGTTTTGTTATGGACACTCAGATTCCTGACTGGAATTATAATGATATGAACTGTAACTCCCAGGCTAATTCAGTTCTGAGACATTTATAATAATAAAAAGATTTAAATGGTATTTAAGATTTCTAAATAGCTAATATTTAGTCACATACATCTTGGAAATTTGACAGAGTTTTGGACTTACTTGGGATGACTATGTTTAAGGCAATTTAAAAATCCCTTTTGCTTTTGTTGTCCTGAGTTATATAGATATTGCATGTATTTATATTATTTTGTGCTTAACCAAAGACAAATTCCGTCCTCAAACGAGGGTATTTCATGAAGCGTTTCCAAGGAGAGGCTAGGGGGACAAATAATTAACAGTGAATAACTTTGAAAAAAGCTATATGGAAACTATTAGTTTAGAAGCTAGTCTGTGGGTATTTGTGTGCGTCTAAAGTGTTCAAATGAACAACCCTATAAGGGGACAAGTGACTCTCTTAGACCCCGGAGGTTATCTCAGTCTGGTGCCTGAAGCAGCTTATCTCACTTGCACTTGTTGGTTGGTGGGGATGGGGATAAATGCCACTGACGCAACCAAACAATACGGGCTCTTCTGATTTATTATACATTAGGTACTTACAAAGTACTTCTAACACTGAGCCTACTGTTGGGAAATACCAAAACTGTAAGTCCTATGTGCATATAGGTTGGACCCTCTGTAAAATACATCCACATGTCCCCAAGTTCAACAAACTAGAAATCATGTTTTTCATTGTAATTCATTTTGACCTGGTCATTTTTAAAGCCCCTGTTTTTGTTGTTGTTGTTGTTGTTGTTTTGTTTTGTTTTGTTTTGTTTTTGAAATTGAAATTGGGACTCAGCAAAATTTCTTTTGCACTGGTTATATTGACTTCAGTGGGACTCAAAAGAAAATATTATTGTCTTCTATATTTTGGCTGTGAACTAAAGGAACATAACACCCTTTATAGCCACCTTTAGCCTCAAAATAATTACCTCACAGATTCACAACATAGTGATATGTTTCCTTTGAAATGAAGCAAAATATGCTTATTTTATATAGCACACAACATGTAAATGGCATAAATACAGTTTGGAGATCATGTTTTAAACGAATAGCTTTTGGTTTTTAGACATTTCTGCTCTTTATGTAGGAAAAGTTGATTTTTATATCCCAGTCAATTTGAAGGTTAATTCCTGGAGTGAAGAAAAATAAATACTTTTGCTTGAAAATGTTTGGTTTTGCTTCACTTATGAACCCATCCTCAGAAGAATAATATATTTACATTTTACACACCATTTAAAGAAATCACAGTGCTCTCTCACTGGCATGCTACCTGCTTTTCTTCGTATTCTCAAGTTTTTGGAAATCATTTTGATATTTCTTCTTTCAGAGAAATGATTTTTACTTTAAAACAACCAACATCGACAAACGTACTATGGAATCCCAACTATGAGCATGCTTTTTGGCAACCATCGGAGATGCAAACTCTCCTGTGACATGATATATTTTGGAACCAAAGATAAGAAGAGAGAAAGAAAAAAAAAAGGAAAAAGCATTCTCTTGTGTGGCTGTGCAGCTCAAAGAGAATATATTAATTAACCCAGGAGAGTTCCCAGGAAGCTCCTCTCAGCAAACTGCACCTTTGAAATCTGGTCATCTTTATCCACTGTTGAGTTTGGGTCAAAGACCTTGGACAGGGAAGGAAGAAAGGGAAGGCATTCTGTTATAGGAACCAGATGTTAAAACCTGATAAAGGCTGGCCAGCCCCCCTGCTGAAAAAAATCTAACCCCACCTCCATCAAAAAGGTGACATTCTCCTTGGATGCCCCTCTGTCCTTCTAGGAGAGAGACACAATCCTGGCGTCGCTTCTTTCTCTGGCCTACCTTGTCGAATGGCCCGAGAAGACTAAACAGGTGTTACCTACTTTTGATTTCAGTGCATTTAAATTAATCCTGTCAGCTCAGCTGTTAAAACAACTGTCATCTCCAGCTGTTAGTAATTTTCGACTGGGCACTTTTACAGGTTGCCAAGATCAGCCTGCATTGTGCCTCTCTGAAAGAAGCGGAGTAGCAATCTGTGTGTGTGTGTGTGTGTGTGTGTGTGTGTGTGTGTGTGTGTGTGTGTGTCTGTGTGTCTGTGTGCGCGCGCGCGCGTGTGTGTGTGTGCACACGTGCTGTGTTTTAAAGGGAACTCGTATTATGTAGCACGTAAAAATGATCATAAATGTTCTAAGTTCGCAGTACAGCCTGAAGCCATGTCTGTGCTAGGGATGCAAGCCACACGCCAAGCTCCTGCCTGTGTCTGGTGCTGGGCTATATGGTGTCTTGTGTATTTGATTGACATCAACTTGGAAAATATAAAAGAGGGAGACGTTAGGTGACTGGCGGGGCATTGCTCCTGCTTATGACCGTGCCTGCCTCTTGCGATGATGCACATTTCTTGGAGGATTTGGCCTTTCTCTTCCTCCAAGACACTGCTCGCATCTTTTGTCCCAGGCTCACATTCTGAGCAGTTCGACTTTCCACCTAATACTGGGCATGAAATGTTTGGGTGGGGGTTAGATTCTTACCTTTTGAAAATGTTAAATCCTAAGGGGCATTCGTTCTAGAATATTGTCAAGTATCAGGAGCTATCGTGATGTTGGGGGAAGGAGGAAAGGGCCTTAGTAAATATTGCAAATTTTTACAGATAAAGCCCTGAAATACACAATCATTCCAATTCTGTCAAAATAATAATTAAAAAGTAAAACATTCATTTTCTATTGTAACTCCCTGGAACTCAGGATATATATGTATTTATATATATGTATACATATTTATATATTTTAAATACATGTATATCTTCATATATTAACATTGCAAACTATAAAATGGAGAGATCACAGGTTATCTGCTTTATCTTGACCAAATTGAGGTCTAAGATTTTGGCTATAACATGCATGTCTCAAAATTAAAGACAACAACTGATATTGATTTTAAATTTCCTACATTTAAAACTAATATAACCATATCATAAATGAAAACACTTTTCAATAAAACTCACAACAGTCACAAAATTTCAGGCCAATCCACAAGATTTTGAAAGATATATTTAAATGGCATAAACTTGCATTGGCTTGTCACAAGTGTCGTCCTTCCTTTTAAGTAATTGCGCTTATAAAAGTGAACCTTATGTTTGGGGGAAGTGTCACATGCACAGAGTAGATAGAATAAAGTGTGTATAATCAAACTTATTTATATATTGAATTCCTGTCACTCACGTTTGGCCCACGAAACAGCCTGTTTTTTTGTTTGTTTGTTTGGTTGGTTGGTTTGTTTTATTTATCTGGCAGGAGTCAGGCAACAGTTTTTCTTGCTCATCTCTTCCCAGGTCCTTTGTTCACATGCAAGCTTATAACCATGCAGAAGAATATCCATCTTTCAGATATGTGCCACAAACACATCAATTTAGCCCAATTTTGAATGTTACACCCCCAATTAATGTATTGATTAAATTTTAGTGATTTTTCTAAATACATACAGCCCTAAAGGAGTATGTCACATTGTGTGTGTGTGTGTGTGTGTAAGAACTAGCTAGGCTTTAACAGTTCAGAATTACAATTTCAATTTGGTTTAGTGGGTGTTAACGTTGTCTGTACTCAGCAAGTTAATGTACAGTAATTCCTCCATGAGAAGGAATTACCCAGCCGTGAGGCTGTGAATAATCTCACACTCATAACACAGATACATAGGACAGTGGGGGCATTATTGCTGAAGATAACTGGGACTGGTGAAATATGTTACTGTGTGCAAATACATAGGTTGATAGGAAATTCATAAAAACAGAACTGCCAAGTTCTGGATCTAGACTGTGTGTTAATAACTTTGGCCCTACATGGCAGCATGGGACATGATGGAAAACACCGAGGCTGAGCATGGTAGGAATTCTTGCCACTGTGGGTGTACGTAGCCTTGAAGGAGTGAAGGAGACAACCCTTCTCAGCCTGCTCTAGGAGAAGAGTTTTTTCCCAAAGTGATTTAATGATTCCACTGGGTCAGGAGCTAAAATCTCCCAACCCATGAGCCCAAATAAACTTTTCCTCCTTGTAAGCTGGGTCTGTGAAGTGTCTGTTACGGTGAAGGAAAGCTAATGGACCCAAGACCTTATGCTAGAGAGAGGTCTATTTTGCAGAGTTGAGAGATAAATGTCTTGTTTTAAAAGCATATTTGTATGTAAACCCAAGTAATAAACATTTATCTCAAAGTAGCTATAACAACTTTTCAATAAATGTTTTTGTTTTGCTCTTTGACCATCTTTTGTCAATATTTGACTTGTTGTAGCTAAGAGATCTTAAAGTGAAAATACTTAGTGCTTGTAAGAAGACTTTGTTACTGGTTAATTCAGCTTAGTTTCTGCAAAAATCAGCTGTCATGTGCAAATGGACCTCATGCAATAGAAGCATTTTATGTAGGAAAAAGTTAGGAGTCATGGATAGGAATGTACATAAACAAATGCCCCGAGACTACCATGAACACGTTAAATAGAATAAGTGAGGTTTCTTCACTGCTTTTATTTTCAAAGCCTTATATTAAAAACATCACTCACTAAAATCTTTAGTAAAAGGTAAAGATTTATGTGATCTAAAGAATGGGTAGGGAGGGGCGAGGAGCTAAAGGACCAGAGGGAAGGGAAGTATATATATATATATTATATATATAAATATATATTTAAATTTTAATTTTGCTTTAAATACTGAAAATATTGTAATAAAGAAAAAGATATCCCCCCCTAAAGAATAGATTGAAGGGGATGGAGAGATGGCTCAGCAGTTAGGAACACTCGTCCGTGCTGAGGACCCAAGTTCACTTAATAGCACTCATGTTGGGCAGCTTCAGTCCGCTTGGAACTCCAGCTAGCTCTAGGCTAATCTGACATCTGTGGCCCTGGTGGGCACCTTTACACACACACACACACACACACACACACACACACACACACACACACACACGACAGATGGGGGTATGGATTGGAGAGAGAGAGAGAGAGAGAGAGAGAGAGAGAGAGAGAGAGAGAGAGAGAGAGAGAGAGAGACTACAACTCTTAAAAAGTATTTAAAGATTCTGAGGAGAAGCAGAGGAGGGGTGGTTGGGGGAGGGGAGAAGGAGGGGAGGGGGAGAGAGGAATGGGAAGATGGGAGGCAGAGGAAGCTTTGACCAGGATATAAATAAATAAATAAAAATATGTAAAAGCAAACTTTGGACTC
This sequence comes from Acomys russatus, assembly GCF_903995435.1. Taxonomy (NCBI): domain Eukaryota; kingdom Metazoa; phylum Chordata; class Mammalia; order Rodentia; family Muridae; genus Acomys; species Acomys russatus. Next base: position 66,489,620 of record NC_067149.1, on the reverse strand, counting down.
AACAACTTAAAGAAGCAGACACAGGATCTCATAGCCCCTTTCTTGTAGGAGATAGTTCTCTCTTGTCCCCACGGTCACCTTGTTGCCCCAAAATGCTGATCCTTACCTGTTGTGGGCATAGAGAACATTGTGGTCCTTGTGACTGGAAAGCTATATAGTGAGTGGTGGCTTATCCCACTGTTACCGAGATTGTAAGTATTCAGCTGAGCACTGTTATCCTTTAAAGACGAACATGAGGAATTACTGTGATCTGCTAAGTAAAATGTTGTCTTTCACTATAGGATGTTTTCAACCATATTTACAGAACAAGGGACATGCATTTCACATAATAATAGTATCCAGACTGTTGCGTCGTGTTTTACATTGGTACCAATCCTGGAAAGATCAAGAGATCTGTTTAAGTTTGGTTGTGCAGGGGCGAGTGTGTGGTACTTACACTGGAGTTAAGCATGTCTCCACCATCTATTGGAACTGTGTGTTGCAGTTATAGCTTGCCAGCCATCTCAGTGCCAGAGGTTAGAGAGGAGGTCTTGCTGCTTGTCCCGTCATCTTTCCCTTCTCACAACTTTCTTGAGGGATGTTGCTGAGAAATGTTAGGACTAAAGGTAGAACTGGATGGAAAGTAAAGAATCACTTGGACCCCAGTGATCCACCATAGATAAAGTTCACCAAAATGCCATGTGGCCCATCATAGGAAAATGTCCTCAGGTGGATGTGCGTGTAGTCCATAGCATGCCAGGAATCTTAAGTGATATGATGAAGAAGATCAGGGGCTGCATTCTTCTGGGAAGATGAAGATGCTACCTTTTAGGCATGGTAAAGCTGAGACGCCAACAATTTGGACCACAATACTTGATGAGCATTTGGTGAAAGAGAACAAATGAGGTGTGGAAAACTGGGGCTCACAAACAAGGAAAGGAATCATAGTTGAAGTTCAGGGATGAAAAAACTGTGATAGAAGTGTGTGTGTGCATGTGGATGTGTGTGTGTGTGTGTGTGTGTGTGTGTGTGTGTGTGTGTGTGTGTGTGTGTGTGTTTGCACATGCACATGTATGCATGTCCTTGAATCCAGATTCCAGGGTCAAGGTTAGGTATCTTCCTTAGTTACGCAAATCTTATTATTTGAGATAGAGCCGTGATCCTAGCCTTGCCTATCCTAGCCAGCGAGCCTCAGGGATCCTCCGTCTCCACTTCTCCAGCACCAAGATTGTAGGCAAAGGCAGAATCACCCAACGTTTCATGTGGATGCTGGGGATACAAACTCTGGTCCTCATCTTTGTATGGCAAGCATCTTATAGACTGAGGCATTTCCCCAGCTACCGTGATGGAAAACCCGAGAGGGAGAGGCATAGACCTTCTTGTGCTGTCTATGTTAGAAGAATATCAGAGAACACTGAGAAGGAAAGAACGACAGGAGGAAGGTTTTGATAGAATGTAGTTTTATGAATTCTGGAGCAGAGTGACAAGGGCAGGGACAGACTTAGAAGTAGAAACGTCACCTGGTCAGAACCCAGGTTACAGAGCACTTGAGCAGAAAGACTGAAAAGCATGTGTGGATCAGAGCTGGCATCCAATACTATTTACTTTTAAAGAAGAAGAAAGTGGGTCAGAGGAGAGGATATCCAATTGAGACTTTAGGCAAGAGTAGCATGGAAGAAAGAGGAAATATTAGGACCCACAGGGTCCTGGAAACCTACAAGAAGAACTTTATGACAGGCAGATCTGGATCCTGGGGTCCTCCTCAAACTAAGGCACCAGCCAAGGAGAATATACGCAGTAAGTGCACAGAAGTCGCCATAGGCATCCCCAGTGTTGGCTAGCACAAAGTGGCGGTCTACGCGTCTTCTTGCTCTCTTCTAAAGGCTGGTTCCCTGTGCCCTCCTTGACTCACACTGGCATGCTCTTTCTTGTGTTTGGTATTTTAAATTCTCTCTAGGGTTGTGAGCTATATAATGCATCTATATATATATGCCCATGATCCTAGTGCAGACAAGTTTCTGTTATCTTAGAGTATATTAACTTATGTTAACTTAAAAACATAAGCTAATGTTGTTCAACACACCGTTCCAAAGACACAAATTACTATTTAAAATTTATCTGATTAGGAATTAGGTATAAAAAAATATAACTTTATAGTTTTACCCTGTGTTATCTGCTAATTTCCTCTGAAGCACCCCCTTTAACAGGAGTCTTTTTAGAAACATGTGCAACCTTTTGGGCTTGCTGTTTGTCTTTCTGGAAGTTTCATTGTCTCTGCCCTCATCAAGGTGCCACCTCTGTCACCATTTAGAAGGTAGTTCCTGTGTCTCCGCTCCCTACATATATACAGTATCCTAAGTAGTGACCACAATTCACAAGACCTGGTAATCTTGCTGTTGTATTTTTTAATAGGCTGAATCTGTAACATAATTGGCCCCAAACTTTAATATTCAACATGCACTGAATTGTGGGTAAATGGGGCTTCTCTGAACTTCCCACCATGCGTAGTGGTCTTAAAGTTCTCAAAATGGCTTTTACTGCAGGCAAAGTGCTCTGAAGCGCATGGCTCTCTCTGCAGCAAAAACAAATGCTATTTCAAGGATGCTTGCTTGGACAGGCTATACCCAAAAGCACAGAGTGGATGCATACAATCTATCACTCTGTAGTCGGTCCCCATTAAGTGTCTCCAGCCTTCGTGGCTCTAACCTTCCACCCCGTGTATCAGTACTGTTCATAAGCATGGGTTACGGTAGGTTGGAGACATGAAGATTGGATGTGTTGGCTTATGACTACAAAATGACCAGAGGTACTTAGGGAACTCGGCAACACATATGTGGTTGCCACAAGTAGAAAGATTCAGGGTTGAGTTGCATAGTGCTGATAGTGGAGAGAGTAGGGGAGTCACATCCCTCTCGTGGGAACTATAGTGGTTATAAAGAGAATTGCTCATAGTAGCATAGACATGTTTGTGACAGAGACTGAGGCTGAGATGAGGTGAGGCTGTCTGCAAACTATGCTAAGAGTCAGGAAAGATACTTAAAGCAAAAACTTGCAGCCAAGTGACATAAAGTTCCTATTGCCATGTGCTCACCGTTAGGGTATTTTCTTCTAACAATGCCTTTCTCAAAATCTCCCTATATTGTAATATATGCTAATGTGTGTTTTGCAAAAATCATGACACTTAAGAAGTAATTGTGACACAATAAAATTCACATAAACACGGGGGAAATTATTTAACTGGTGAAAAATAATATCTTCTGGCAATTAAGGGGAACACATAAACTGAGAAAATGGAAGGGAGCACTGCTCCAGCTCACACCCGTGTTCTGCCATTTTACGTTATTACCGTAGCAATCATCGCGTGGGGCCCAGATTGCTAGGTACGCGTCTTTCCATCCTGATGCTCTTTAGGCACAGATGAAAAGATGTTATTGGTTTGCTTTACCATTCGTTTTCTTCAGAGTACTTAGCAACAGCATCCTGTGACAGATGCCACCGAGAGCAAATCCTTGAGATGAGCTTCATCAAGGGGAAGCATGGCTTGCTATGACATGGTTTGAGTGTCTTTGAAATGTACATCTAGCGTCAGATGTCCTTGTTTGGTTGTTTACCTTAGTTTCTTCATATATCCCCTGGCATCTAGATCAAGATTGCATTCAGTTAGCTGCATCCAGGCAGCAAAACTGGGCGTTCTCTCCCACCGGCTTCCTGTGCATGCTCCTCGTAGACCTTGGAATCAAATTTGGTATATTTGTAAAGGTGCTTTTCTCTCCCGTGTCTTTCAGAGTTGTTTGCTCGCTTCCCACGTGTGAAAGGGGAAGATAAGTTACATAGCACTTTAGAGGATTAATTTTTTAGGGACTAAGGTAATATTTTTTTTTTCAAAGAACTGATCCACACATGGTCGTTTACAAGTTGATTGTGTCTTGTAACTCAGTATTTGAGGCAGGTTAGTCCAAAATGCTAAGCTATGCGAGTCCTTGTTGTCTGTGGGGGCAAAGTTCCAAGCCACCAATGGGTGCCTGAGAGCCCATTTTGCGCTGATCCACATGGATACTATCTGTTTTCCTTTTTCTACACAGTTATGATACAGCTTATGAAATGGGAACATGGAGAGATTGACAGTAATTGCTACTGATAAAATAAAGCAAACTCTCAGAATGTATTACGTGTAATAAAAGAAGATAAAGTCTCCTGAAGTACTCAAGACAAATCTTAGCACCCACTGCAAAGCGGAGCCTTCGAGGCGAGCTGGCTGCTGCCTGTGCCACAAACATAAAACTTGCCTACAGTTAGCAGAATATATTTCTGAATTTAAGCCTTAAGAGTCTGGTTGAAATACATCTGCCACATCCCTTACAGATAAGTGCTGGGGGGGGGGGGGGGGGGGGAGCAAGCGCATGGCTCCTGCTCGCTGGATGCTTTCCCAGTAGTAGTGAGATCCGTAGTGACTCACTCATATATTCTGGGCTGCTTCTGATTGATAGCATGTGGCCCAGGGACAGCTTCAAACTGTCTCACATTGGTGTCTAACCCATGAGTCATTGCTCCTAATCTATGCACATGATGTTTTAATTTAAGAAATACTGAATTCTCCTTTAAAAACAAGCTGGAAACAGACAGAATAAAAACCAAGAGGGATGGTGCACTTTCTTCACATCTCATTTACTAGAAAGGATATTTTCTGCTCCATCACAGTAAAGGACAGTGCTGGAAGGGATAGTGGGGGTAACCCACGTGTTCCCTAACTACTGCGGGAAGGAAATGTCCCTGGTCACTTTTACTCCATTTCTTCTCTTTCATCTCTCCCTTTACATCCTTCTGCTCCCCGCCTCCCCTCCCCTCCTTCTCCCTCTACTCCTTTTTTAAATATCCTAAATGCCATACCTGAAAGCTGGATTTTTTGGCTGACTTGTGTTGTTGTTTCTGTCAGTCTGTCATGGAGATTTGTGGGTTCTATTTAAGGGTTGGGAAAGAATTTTTTTTTTCAATTGAATGTGGCATTGTTTCCATCTGAATAAAAGATTCACAGACTGACTTTACATATAGTTTATACTTATATGCATTCATACATACAATATTGCTAGACATTTTATATTTATAGACTTCTTTAGCTGTGACAAACCACAAAGAACATAGTATAGTGTTAGTTCCTCTTTAAACTTGGAATCTTTCTCTATCCAAACTGAATCATACCTGCTATAGACTATTAGCCAATTAGTATTTATTGAATTATTTTGACTCACAATGTAGAATTATTTGCTTAATCTGGTCAGTAACATATAACCTTCACTTTCTAAGTTCTTGCCAATTTGAGTCAAAATTGGCTGTGCCATTCTTGTCAAAAGTTCAGTGCGGAAAATAGGATACTCACATCCGATGACTGCAGCTCTAGGCGTCTTGAAGGCCCGCAGTTTCCTCTGGATGGAGGCGGTTTCATTCTGCTTCATCCTTAGAGACACAATTGCTTTAATGTGACGTCATCAGTCTGCACTGAAGAGTAGTGTGACGTCGTCAGTCTGCACCGAAGAGTTTAAAAAGGAAAATTCATAAAAACCATGCTATCATAAGGATATAGCTCACTAAACCCACTCCAGTGCCCCCCCCCCCCCCCCCGTTAATGAGGACCATGAGACAATTTCCACTCTGGGTTGTGTGTCACACCTGGAGCTCACTTACTTTCCTCTGATATACTTAGTATAACCAGAGCAGCTTGGGCAGTAGTGCTTGGTCATAGAAAGCCCCAGAAGGCATGTTGGGACCTCAGTAAGTTGGGCCACGGCATTCTATTGCAACCTTGTTCTGTTTGTATTTTCATGATTTATTATAATCTGTTTTTTATGTCTTCTAACATCAATTCTTCATTTCCTTTCCGTTTTTCTAAACAAGCACCTTGAGGGTTTTTTGTTTGTTTGTTTGTTTTTTGTCATGCCTCATGTCATAGCCACAGGAATTCCATATGCAAATAATAGATAAACAACAAAGTGTCTCTTCACACTGTGCATAGCCTCTATTTGTGACTCTGTCACTCTATCCTGCTGGCTCGGGTCCACGTAGACGCCCCTTAGCATTTCTCTGAACACCCAGCTAAAGTTGAGCTGTAATAAATATGATCATCAAAGCTTTCATTACATTGCATTGAATTCATTGCTTAGTTTACTTTGCTAGAAGCTTCCATGATGCTTCTAGACTTTGCCACACAGCTATTCAAAGAGGAAGTCTCATTGATAGATTGGATGACAGCAGGCAGTCTGGGTTATTTCTGTAATAGAGTCATGTGTCTCAATGTTGTATTCTGTTAATAAGGACCTTCAATTCCCAAGTTAGCAATGGAAATTCCTTGTCTGAAGTATGATTATGATTATAATTAAATTGATATAGCTTTATTTCAGATGAGTGCATCCATCAGGCTTGTAAACGGTGTATCAAAGCAAATGTGTAGCTCTTTTTAAGCCATGAATGTGAATAAAAAAAAAAAAAAAAGGCTTTCACAAGCTTTCTGATGCAGCCCCATAGAGGGCTACTGTGCGAAGGATTCAGAGGGCACAAATTTTTAACTGCACCCTGACTAACAAAATAGCGAAAGCATGTTATTTTACACTACCAGTTTCCCATTTGTATCATGTTTAAAATCACCCTTGAATATTTTATGGTGACATATTTAGGATAAACAGAACTTCAGGTCCACATAGCTCTCTCTTCAAGCTTCCCTGGTGTCAGAAAGCTTTGTTTTTGCCTTCTATAAGCTCAAAAGCATCTTAAACCAAAACCGACAAGCACTGCATGTCCACACTTCTGCACTCTTGGTATTTTCAAGAAACTATACATATTGTAAGTTAAGTTTCTCTCATTAAAAAAAAAAACAACATAAATCCATTTATTTAGTCCTATGAGCTGATAGAATAGAATTTTCAGCATTAACTTAATAAGTGGTAACTGAGTGGCCATCCTCTGCCCTCTCAGTCTCTGCTCTAAACCTCAGGGAGACAAAGAAAATAAGATAAATTGGAGGCCTGAGAACTGGCTCAGTGGATCAGCACGTGCTGTAGGAGCATGGAGACCTGAGCTGAGACGCCCAGGTAAAAAAAATCCAGGTCTGGCCTTGCCCTTGCCTGTAACCCCAGGCCCAGTGCCAGTGGGGACAGGAAGGCTGCTGGGACACCGTGCTCAGCAGGCTTGCTCTGGGTTCATCAGGACACCTCATCTCAAAGGGGTAAGGTAGAACGTTATACAGCAAGATATTTCTGCCCCTTTGTGTGAAGATGGACAGACAGACAGACATGTGTGCACACGCACCCCGGCCCACACACATTCTGCACATTGTCTTAGTCACTGTTATATTACCATGAAGAGACACCGTGACCAAGGCAACTCTTACGAGAGGATGCACTTCATTTTGAGGCTTTCCTATAGTCTCAGAGCTTTAGTCCATTATCGTCATGTCCAGGTAGCTGGTAGCATGCAGGCAGGCACTGCAGCAGTACCTGAGAGCTACATCCTGATCTCTGAGCAGAGAGAAAGGTGGGGGTGAAGGGAGAAAGGGTCGAGCTTGAGCTTTTGAAACCTCAAAAGGTGTGATTGACACGCTCCTCCCACCTCCAGTGATGTATTTCCTCTAACAAGGCCATACTTCCCGGTCCTTGTAATCCTTTCAAATGGCTCTACTTCCTGGTGACCAAGTGTTCAAATATATGGGCCTATTGGGGCCCATTCTGACTCAGACCACTACACACACACACACACACACACACACACACACACACACATACACAGACACATACACAGACACACACAAAGACACACAGACACATACACAGACACACACACAGACACACACACAGAGACACACACACACACACAGATACGCAGACACAGACACACACACACACACACACACACACACAAACACACCATACACAGATCATAATGTTTTCTGTCGGTTACGTGACAGAAATAAAGTCTACACATTCCATTAATGCCTTTCCCTATCCATGTTATTCCAAACCATCCCTCTGCTACCCTGACTGTCAGTTTTTGTCAGGATGAGCTCACCTCCCCCCAACAGCTGAGAGTTTAGCATCTGACAGAACGGAGGCTTTCCACAACTACCCTCTCGTCCCAGGGTCGGCTTGTACCACTGAAGGTGCTGCATCTCCACACTGCTGTTCGGACATCTATTGACCATCATCTTGGAGTACAGATGCTTCAACTGGGCTGTAGCTCATAGGCGGAGACTGGGGGGAGCATTCACAAGAGGCACAGGTGGCTTTGCAGAACTAACTTCACCTCGTTTCTCCATCATTCGGTCCAGTTAAATCAAAATGAAAATACCTGACACAGACAACTTTCATTTTTCCTTCTGAAACTTCTACCTTCCCCGGGGCTAGAATTAGTTAGAGTAACACTTTCACACTTCCATGATGATTTTCTCTTCTACTTAATGTAAGTGGCAGGTTTTTTTGGTTATTGTGTAATTAGTGAGTCTGCAATGTTTGTTTGTAAACAGTCACAAGGGAACTGATTTTTTAAAGCGAGCTAAAAGCACATCAATATTTCTCAAAATCGCCTTTTCACACAGAAGACAGATGTAGTGCACATTTCACGTATCTTCCTCCTAGCCATGAAGCTATTTTCTTTTTTAGAACTTTTACTCGTATTTACTATGATTGACTTTTAAAAATTTCAATTGCTTCCAGTGAGATAACCCTTATATTTCATTTTAATGAAAATTGAGGTTTTATAAAATTTTTATTCTATTTTCAATTAATTAATTAATTAGGTTTGGAGTGGTTTCACATGTGACACAGGAATCACGTGGAGGTCAGAGAACAGCTCACTGGTGTCAGCCTTGCCCTTCTGCTCTGTGCATCCCAGGGACTCGAGTTCCCCTGCCTTACCAGCAGGTACCCTCAGCTGCCGAGCCACCTCGCCAACTCAAATGTCTAACTTCTCAAATTAAAATTTAAGTCTCTATGAATTATGTGGTTCTGGTGTGTTTTCTGTCCCTTCCACAATAATATTCAATGCCAAAGAAGTTGTATAATTTCCCTATATCCACATAGCTGGAAAACCTGGAATAGGAGAGTATCCTGGGCCCTTAGTCCTGCCTCATAGCAACTGCTTTTGGCTTTATATTACTGCTTCCCAAGCTGTGACTATAGTGACACTTCATTTTACTACTAAAAGCAACAGAACATACTGAACGAATTCAAAAACAGGTTAAAACACATTAAGAAAAAATGATCTACATTGTAATATTTTATTTCCTAACTTGTATTAAATAGCTGGTTTTCCCCATAATGATCTGATGGCAAATCATTTGAAAAATGATTGTGATAAACATTAATAAGAATTCAGAAGGCAGGCTGAGTACCGTGGAATATGCCTGTAGTCTCAGCACTTGGGGAAGCAGAGGCAGAAAGATCTCAGTGAGTTGAGGCCAGCCTGTTTACAAAGTGAGTTCAGGACAGCCAAGGCTACAAAGAGAAGCCCTGTCTTTAAAAAAAAAAAAAAAAAAACCAAAAAACCCTCGCCCCCCCCCCCCAAAAAAAAAAACCAAAAAAGAAAAACTAAAAGACAAACCAAAAAATTCAGAAGGTAAATTTTCTTAGCCTAAAATATATTTTATTCATAGATGTTTTTATGCTTTGGTACCATTGTTATCTTCCTACGTACTGATCAGTTTCTGCTAATAAAAAAATAATGCCACATTGGCACAATACATGCATAGGTTCCCTATAGGAGCATTAGGAGTTTTAGTCTCTGCCACCAGAAAAGCAGGTGTTCATTGAGCATGCACTGAACTTCAATATGTCAAGCCAAACATATCTTGCACCATTTACTTAATTATATTCTTACATTTTATTAAATTTCTTCATAACGGATTAATATCTAAATGGTCATTTTCATTCTTAGGAAGAAAATATATGTGCTTAAACAGTTCCTTTTAGGAACTCAAGTAGCTTCAGACAATCGTTTGAATTCAACGTCTGCAGCCCACTACCTAGGAACAGAGAAGCCCTCTCTCGGTCTATCAGGGTAAAGGACGCTTTTCTGAAACTGTGAAAACACTGCATGATGCGACATAGACTGATCACGGATCTCGATCAATTGACTTAACGTACCTGTGTGCCCACCGCTTACATGCCTGTGACCCTGGAATCCAGAACAGTAGTTACAGGTGGTAGCGAGTCACTGTGTGTGTGATGCAAATCTGAACCTGGGTCCTATGGAAGAGCAGCATCCAGCCCACCACAGCAGTGTTCTCAGAAACAGGGTTTCTCTGTGTAACAGCTCTGGCTGTGCCAGTACTCGCTTTTGTAGTCCAGGCTAGCCTCTGCCTCCCAAATGCTGGGATTAAAGGCACGCGCCATCACCGAGGTAAAGCTTTTTTTGTTTTGTTTTGCTTTTGTTTTGATAGACAGGGTTTCTCTGTGTAGCCCTGGCTGCCCTGGAACTCACTCTGTAAGCCAGGCTGTCCTCAAACTTAAAGATCTGCCTGTCTCTGCCTCCCAAATGCTAGGCCACACACACACACTGTGGCACACACCTGTTATCTACAAAATGAGTCCAGGACAGCCAAAACTACACAGAGAAACACTGTCTCAAAAAGAGAATGCTTACTGTTTTTGTTCTAGCACCTAACTTTGGTTTCCTAGCACCCATGTCAAAAGGTTCACCACTCTTGATGACCCCTGCTTCAAGGAACCTCATATCCTCTTCTGACCTCTGTGGGCATTTGTGTGTATATATATATGCATGTGTGTGTGTGTGGACACACACAAATAATAAAAATACTAAACAATAAAAGAAGTCTCACCGTTTCCTTTTCCTCTTTGTAATTCTGGTCCTCAAAGGAAAAGGAAATGCCAACAAAACAATGTGTAGAAAAAACTTTAACATTATCATGTAAACTTATTAATAATGTTGTTGCTGCTTAAATTTGGAAAGTGGTAGATTTGTGGAGGCTTAGTAAAGTCAAGATGACATATTTACTCCATAGCTAAGAGGACTTCCAACACACAACACATTCGTGTTTTCTCTCTCTCTCTCTCTCTCTCTCGCCCTCTCGCTCTCCTCTCTCTCTCTCTTCTCTCTCTCTCTCTCTCTCTCTCTCTCTCTCTTTCTCTCTCTCTCTGTGTGTGTGTGTGTGTGTGTGTGTGTGATTTCCAGTTCTAAACACTTCAATGTTTAAGGAATACTGATTTATCCATGAGGTTCTCCTGTGCACACTTAGAATTGTCAAGAACTAAACAAAACAGAAAATCATTCAGTCTCTGTTTTCTTCATGTAATTTTTTCATAGTAAGACATGCTTTTAGATTAAAAAAAAAAAACCTTTAAAAACAAAAATCAAAATTCCCTAAATATTTGTAATGATTTAGACTTTTCATTAAAACATCTTTACTTAATTTGTGCAGCATTGAACCACTTGTTATTTTTTCCAAAATAAATCAGTGTTTGGATTAAACAGAAATGACACCATTCGGCATTTATTCCAATCCCCCAACAACAAGCTGATGGAAATGGAAAACTTAGGTATTTAAGGCAGTAGATTTTGATTTACAGCTTCCAACAGCCACATTTAAACAGTAGAATGAGTGTTGGGCCTGCACAAGTGTCTAAATTTAGTAAATCAAACCAGGAACAGTCATTTGGTGGAAAATTTACTTTATATGCTACTTTATCAAAGATCCTTTTCTATCAAGACACTTGTTAGTTGTGGTCCTCACTGAAGATGAGGCTTCCTGCATCAGTGATACAAAACAGGATGCAGGAATGAAAAGAAGTCTATGTACCCCCATAGCCTGCCCCCCTTTCTTGAGCAGGTCAGTTCTGTTTCTATAGGGGATGTAATGTGTTAGCCAACACGTCACAGAAATACCCGTAGCTCTACAATTAATCTTAGAAGTCTTCTTGCCAAGTTCAGCTTTTTGAGTTATGGATTTTGAAACATACCAAATAGTGATTGATAGAAGATTTGGGCCAAGAATCAAGTGGCTCCCCACCATCCTCTTTTCCAGCTTGGTGTCTTGGAGAGACATTAAATACACTCTGTTTTTACCTTGGGGATTGCGGTGGCAGTTGTTCAGCCATTTGGATTCTGATGTAGCTTTGTTTCAAATGGCACAGAGACTGGGTCACCGGTGTTTAGTTTTCCTGTTCCTTTGGCAATCCTCTTCGCCACAAGTGCCACGAAGGCAGGCAGGAGTGTTGGACTTGCTCATGGCTGGCTCCATACACGGGCCTGGTGTCTGATCCTTGGGAGGTTCTCTGTATATGCTGGAAGTTAGGAGAATGAATGATAATTATACCAAAATGGACTTTTTGCCTTTTTAATCTGTCCATTCATCTGGTATTCCTTAATATTCACCAGCCTCTAAATACATATAGAACATTGTCACTGGCTTTTTCAATATGTTAGCATGATCACGTTTTTGAGATACCAAGGCCATTGTTTTTCTCCACATCTCTGAGTTTAGCCATTTTTTGGCCACTTGACTCTCAGTGTGAGTCATTGCCACCAAGTTCTTGGAGCGAAGACTACATTATTTTTACCCACTGAAGATAACACGTGGTATAAACGCTTGATAGAGGAATGGAGACCTACATGGTTTGTTGACTAGATGTCTGCCGATGTGATCAACTTTTAGCTCTGTGCTTTAATGCTGTTATATCCTTTGCTCCAGCTTGGAAGCTGAAGGGAGGCCTGGAGAGATGCCTCATAATGTACAAATGGGATAGAATGAAGCTGGCATTTGACCCGTCGTTGTGTGTGTGTGTCCAAGTCACACAATTATGTGTGACTAGTCCATGGAGTTTCAGCCGGATTCATATTGGCCATCCAACATGGATTTATATTGGTCTAGTTCAGCCACATGAGTTCCTATCTTCCGTTGAACAATGGCCACTGCTCGCTCTAACTCTGCCCGAGTAACCAGTAGTTTCTGGATTTGGCCTTTACTATCCTTCACTTTCCCAAACTGTCCTTGATCCTGTGTTGGTTTTAAGAAAACATTTTTAGAAAGTACATTCTTGCCAAAAGAAAGCAATTGTGTTCACATGAACAGATGAGGAAATCACAGACACGGCACAGAGGATGGATGAAGTGATGAAAGGAGGGGAAATGGAAGAAAGGGAGAGAAAAAACAAAACAAAACAAAAAAACAAGGAAGAGTCCTCTGACACAGATGGTTTCTATGTTGTGGTTTTCCTTCCTTTGTCTGCCTTTCCTGCGCTGTTAGCCATCCACCTGAAACTATTTTCTATCCTTTCTTTTCATCATTTAATAGTTAATATATTCAAAACTGTGATGTGTTTTTCCTTTGCTCATAGGGGGAGGGAATGGAAGCTCCTTCAAGGGTCAGCCCTGGTGCCTGCTTCTTTAGTTCCTTGCCCCTTGCACTGTTGTTCCTTACTGGAGATGGGAGAATGGCTGTGCCCTCCTCACTCCGTACACCAGCAGGATCTTCTCAGGTTAAGAGTGGCCTCCTGCCTGCTGCTGTGTTGCTGTTGCTCACTCCTAGCTGCCCACCCAAGCATCCTCTCCTGTAACACTAGACTTAGGTTTTGTGGGATGTGTATGTTCATGAGGGCATGTGTGTGAGTGGGTGTATGTGCATGTGCGAATGTGTGTGTTTGTTTGTATGTGTGCACACATGCTCTTGAGTGTGTGTGTGTGTGTGTGTGTGTGTGTGTGTGTGTTGGATGTGACATCAAAGGGGACAACCTGGAGTCCATTTTTTTTCTTCCACATTTATTTATATATGTGAGTTTGGGAACTTGGGCTATAGTTAGGTTCTAGAGTGCATGCCTAAACAAGCAAATAAGCATAAAATTTAAAAATCTGCCTCATTCTAGAGGTTAGGTGTAGCCATGTTTCTCATTTTATTTGGGTTATTTTTTTTTTAAAAACAGGTCTTAGTGGAATTTCTTTTTATTACATTTTTTTAAAATGTATTCACTTTACATCCTGATTGTAGCCCCTTCCTGTATGTCCTCCTGCTCCCACCTCCCCTCTCTCTTCTCCTTCCCTCCTCCCCTAGTCCTCAGAAAGGCAGGGCCCTCCTTCCCTACTGTCTGACCCCAGCCTATCAAGTCTCATCAGGACGGCCTGCATCTTCTTCCTCAGTAGGTCACCTGGGGCCAGATTTGTTGCCTACATTGTTCTCCTTGTGGAGCTCCTGTCCCCTTCAGGTCCTTCTGTCCCCCAACTCTTCCCTAAGTCACCCACACTCTGCCCCAAAGTTTGTCTGTTTGTCTGTGAGTCTCAGCATCTGCTTGGATCCCCCGCTGGGTGGAGTCTTTCAGAGGCCCTCTGTGGTAGGCTCCTGTCCTGTTCCCTCTCTTCAAACGCTTTCAGTGTCTATTCCAGTTGCTGTTCTGAATGAGCATTAAGCATCCTCCCTAGGATCCTCCTTGTTATTTAGTTTCTTTAGGTCTGTGGATTGTAGTGTGGTTAGCCTGTGTTATGTGGTTCATATCCACTTATAAGTGAGTATATACCATGTGAGTCTTTCTGGGTCTGGATTACTTCACTCAGAATGATCGTTTCTAGTTCTGTCCATTTGCCTGCAAATTTCAAGATTTCCTTGTTTTTAATAGATGAGTAATATTCCACTGTGTAAAAGCATCACAGTTTCCTTATCCATTCATTGGTTGAGGGACATCTAGGTTGTTTCCCTATTCTGGCTATTATGAATAAAGCTACCACGAACATAGTTGACCATATAATCTTGTTGTGTGGTAGAGCGTCCTTTGGTTCTAACCCCAGGAGTGGGATAGCTGGGTCTTGAGGTAGCACTATTCCCAGTTTTCTGAGAAAGCACCAGAGTGATTTCCAAAGTTCATATATAAAGTACCCTTCTCCACTCGAAACCTTTCCAACTCCCCAGCACCAAGTAGGAGAATCAAAAAGCTAGTGGGGAGAGACGACATTTTTTAAAGACTACTTCCTGCTGCTTAGGGATGCAGAATTCCTTGAGGCAGTCCAGTCTTTGTCTCATCATGTTATCTCCAACTTCTTGTCTTTTTCTTTCTTCTGGACCACTTGACAAACCAGCCACAGCAGCAGGGGGAACAGGAACCAACAGGAACAGCAGGAACAGGAGCCAGCAGGAGGGACTTGGTGTTTTTATACCCTCTGTAGAGTCCCCAGAATTAAACTATCTTCAGCTGGCAGAATCATACCCATGCCAGAGCTGCTGTGGACAATCTGAATCAGCCCCATATTCCACACCTGGGATTAAAACAAAAACAAATGGCTGGAACTAGAAATGATCATACTGAGTGAGTTAACCCAGAAGCAGAAAGACTCACATGGTATATACTCATTTATAATAGGGCACTAGCCCAAGAGGCATGTCCCATGAAAGTCTTGGTAGCCTGTGACCATATAGTGGGGGAGGAGCTCCCCCTCCCTCTTAGACCTAGGGGAGGGGAATAGGGTGAGAGCCGGAGGGAGGAACTGGAGGATACAAGTGATGGGATAACAATTGAGTTGTAATCTGAATAAATTAATTTTTAAAAAGATGGTTAAAGAAAAAAACAAACAAAAAAAGAAACAACAAAAACGTGTTTAGATAACATAACTGGGTTTTTAAAGACACAAAAATTCTCGCTACAGTTAGGACGAATTCTGGCCCGACTTTTTGTGTCTTCTCTGTTTTTAAAATCTCACACGAAGTCCATACCATCAAGTTAGTGTGTGCTCAGTTCTGCATCACATGTTTTGTTATCCACTTCCAGACAGATGAAAGGAGAACAGCCAACGCCCAGAGTCTTGAAGGCAGGAGACGGTTCTTGCCATATAAGATGCACTGACAGCGTACCTAAAACCTGCTGCTCTGTGGACTCCTGTTGGTCATGACCAGATCCGATCTGTAGACCTCATATGAGGAGACTTTAAAAATTTAGGAGCGCAGGCTACTACCTCTGCTGCTGCGAAGTGGTGAAGCAGATAGAACAGTGTAACTCCTTTCTCACCCTGCTTTTGTTTATTACACGACTATCTAGTGTTCCACTTTTTTCCAGGTAATTCTAATAGGAAAATATTAATTATTCATTAGAAAATTAAGAATGTAACTTTATCAAGAGACCAGAGAACAAGTAGCATTGATTTGGGGGAAATTGCTTAGACCTCTGTGGTAACTTTTGGAGATTCTTGGCACCTCATCCACTCAAGGACAGGCTCAAGGACACACACTTACACCCACACTCACATACTCACATATGTGCTTACACAAATGTGCACATATATTTATACACATGTACACATTTACACATGCATTCACACTCATGTACTAACCCACTTTTGTGTACACACACATATGCTCACACATGTGTGCAAATATGCTTATACCTGTATTCACATGCCCACAGAGGCATACGCACTAAGTACATTCGTAGTTCTGTTTCTAAATAAAGCATTATTTGTTCAAATTATGTTGAGTAGGTTTTTTGTTTGTTTGTTTTATCAACTCGACACAAGCTAGGGTCTTCTGAAAAAGAGGATGGGCAACTAAACTGAGAAATGCCCCCACCAGACTGACCGGTAGGCAAGCCTGTGGAACATTGTCTTGATTGCTGGTTGCTATGGGAACGCCCCACCCACTGTGGGTGGTGTGGCTCCTGTGCAGGTGAAAGCAAACAAGAAAGCCATGGGAGCAAGCCGGTAAGCAGCACTCCTCCATGGCCTCTGACAAAGTGCCTGCCTCCTGGTTCCTGACCAGGCTTCCTATCTTGGCTTCTCCCAGGAAATGGACTACACACAGTAAGGTGAAATAAACCCTTACTTCCCCAGGTTGCTTTTGGGCATGGTGCTGTGTCACTGTAATAGAAACAGACACATTGTTATGTGCTATAAGTATGCATACACATAATGTGCACATACACGTATGTAAATACTGTACCTTAAACTATGTATTTGTGAGATAGTTAAAGCTTCATGTCATTGACAAAAGCTTAACGCCATGCAGTTAAATGTAGGCTTGTATCTTTTCCTTGTGACACAGTAGTTTGAACTGAGAATTTCACTTCGCTGTTTGGGCTGGGAACAGCTTTGGGTGGGATACGGTTCTGTTAGCCAGGCCTGCTGAAATAGCAAGTATACTCACACTAGCACACAACTTTAACCTAGAGTGCTCATACTGAGCGAGATTGTTTTTTTAAAATACGTGCCTTCGTACTTTTAAAAAGGGTGGTTGGCCATTGGAGTGTGTTTGCTCCACATCCCACGGAGAAGTCTGAGACGCACCTGAGTTACTCCGTTAGGCAGAGTGAAGTCAGCTGATCTACTGGATTCTGAGGTGTCAGCGCTGACCACGGCTTCTCATAGTAATTGATCTCCAGTATGGCAGCTGTGGCCTATAGCAGTGAGCACAGAATCCACACCCTCACAATAGCCCCGTGGGCCTCCTGTGGAGTGACAGTATTGTAAAATGAAAATTGTGAGTATCACTATTGTGTGTGTGCAATCACAAGCATTCATCATCGGGATGCATTCTGGAGTTTTCCTTAGGAAGTGGCTGCTGTTCAGAACTGTGAGGCCACACCCATTGCCTCTAAGCTGAGAACCATTTTACCCAGCAAGATGACAAAATATTTTTTAAATTTTTTATTTGTTCATTTGTTTGTGTATTTAAATGGTTGGCTCTACTGAGGGCGATTGTGATCTCGTTGGGGCATTTTGATTGGAGGTTTCTCACTCTCCTGTCTGCTCAGTGGGTGCAGAAGCCAAGCTTGAGACATCTGTTCCTGGTCTTCTTCACTGGCCCATACCATGAAGAGGTATTCCTATGCCCTCTAGCCTTCCCCCCACCTAGTCAAAATACATGCTCAAACATTCTCTTCCTCTCTTTTTCTCTTTCTCCCCCCGAGTTCTGAGATAGATGATGCCTACCTCTACCTTACTTTGAGGGTCACTTCTGCCACCCAGCCCTTCTTGCTATAGGGCAAAGGTGGTCCACTCCCCATCCATAGAAAAAGCCATAGCCAGCATAGGCCAGGCTAGCAAAATCTAGTAAATTTCTTTAGTCATCGTTTTATGTCACATAACAAACAGTCCTCAGAATCAAGATCCAAAGACCCAAGGTAAACTTGTCCATTCTCACGGACAAGTTCCATGTGACAGAAATAGCCTTGGGAAATGTGAGCAGGCTGCGAGGCTTGAACTAACAGTGAGAGCCTAAGAAGCCCTTGCAGGACCTGAATTTTACTTTATTTTGGACCCGTCTGTGCAGCCTTCCTCATTTCAAAGCACAGGGCAGGATCATCTCTAGAACAGGAATCTTAGGACCTACAACCAAAGAAGTGTGAGCGGACAGTTATCGCTAACTTTCCCAACGAACCGCAGGAAGGTTCGAGCAAGAACCTTAGCACCTGTCGCTGGCATCAGGAAAAGACGTTCGTGTCCCTAACACCCGCCTTTCAGAAGAGGGAATCTAAATCTAATGGCCTGCTTGGGGGAGAATGAAGAGACGTGGGCAGGGCACAAGAAGCCTGGCTTCTGAAGACTTGGCTTGCTTGCGCTGTGTTCTGAGTCCCAGCACCACTGAAGGACAGCCATCTTGTTATAGCTGCCCCTGGCTGCCTGCAGGGAACCATGCCGGTTCCTTTCTGTAGTTGTCGGGGTCCTTCCGGGTCGGATACACTGTGCCTTCTGGAGTAAGTTTCCCGGCCTTTGGTACCTGTTCATACCCCACACATGGCCCCTCTTTAGGCTTTGCTCCTCATCTACTCGTCTCTAATTCTCTCCCTTCACCTCCTGCTTAGACGGTGCTGTCTCCATTCTCCCTTCAGGCTTTACCTCTCTTAGCTTTACAATGTGGAACCTGTTTCTTTGTTTGTTTGACTGTTTTTCGTTTTCTGTTGTTAATGGCCTTGCTTCCAACCCGAAACTTGTTTAGGAAATGGAAGCGACCACAGTAAAATAAGTGATTCCTTTTTTAGACATGCACGTTAAGGGAGGTATACACACAAAACAGTATTGAGTACAGTGGGCGCCCTGTGACCTGGGCTTAGAGTAGAACATCAGTGAGATGGGCAGGAGTACGCTTACAAAATCCTCAGAAACTGCTGAGAACACTGTTCATTGCCATGAGGTCAGCCCTTCAACACATCCCACCATGGTAAGATCTTCCAGCTTTGTGAAGCTGTTGACTGTGGTTTTTTTTTTTTTTTTTTTCATGTGAAAAGTTTGTGCCTTTAAACCCAAAACTCACTGTCTAGGACAAGGAGATGCTTGACCTGTGCGGGGCTTACAGGACCTAGGAGGAGGGAGCTGCTGTTTCGTACCTTGCATCACGTATCAATTCACCCACCATAAATTCATTCACAAGGACAACTATAATCATCTTCCCTTGTAAAATTTGCTAATTTCCCACTTTTGTTTTAATTTTATTTTCAAAGGATCATAGCTGAATTTATAAGAATTAAATAATCATATGATGTTATTCCACAGTAAAACAGTAAAATAAGACATATTTTGTTTAACTTAAGCAAATAAATTGCTAATCTATACAATTCAAAATTGCATGTCGGTAGAAGTAAGTTTGATAAGTATAGCAAGAAATTATGCAATTGTGTGTATGTGTGTTCATGATTTTGGGGCGGGGGGGTAAAACAGATGCTTTGGTTACTGATATATTGAGCATGCCTTTTTGAAGCCTGAATTAATTCAAAATTAGGAAACTGTAGACTGAAAATTGGGAGAGTGAAGAAAGTAGGCTCTCACTTCCTTTGTCTTAGGGTATCCTGATAGCTTTCTCCTGTGATACAATTAATCCGATGTAACAAAAAAGCCTATGTCTAGTCAAGACATGGCTCTTTTGATGCCTGGCATCCATGGCACATAATTAAGTACCTTGGATAATTTATCACCTCCCTTCCTCTAATTATGGCTAATTCAAAGACCGGTCTTTCCATCACCACGGATGACCTCTGAGTCATATGTCAACTTGAGTCACCTTGGAGCAAATGTAGTCACTCAGCGTTGGTAGGACATGCATGTGTTCCTTCAGTGCAGTGTTTGTTATTCCTCAACGATGCCAGCAGCGTTAGCCTTAGGAAACGCAAGTGTATAGCAAACAGGGCAGACACACGCTCCTGCAGCTTCTAGTCTAATGGCAAGAAGAGCAATTAACTTCATAACTAAAAAGATGGATAGGAATTGAGGAGGTTGGGTAGATATTGAGCAAGGGAGGGAGGGGCTGGCATGCTTGAGAGTTTCTGAAAAGGGGGAATCTGAGTTAGGATGGGAACAGCAGAAGGTGCCCATGGTGAGGTGTGCAGGGGAGAGGGTCGTAAAAGCAACTAGAAGCACAAACGAGAGGGTGCTAAGATCAGCACCCTGATGGAGAATGGAAACGGCCATGGCGACCAGTGCATGATGGGAAAGTTGTACAAGATTACCCTGGAGAAATAAACACAGAACAATTTCCCAGGGAAGCCGTGGGCCTCGAAAAAAGGTTCAGTTTCATTCTAAACCCAAATAATAAGAGCACCTGGAAGTCTCAGAAGCAGATACCCCAAAAGAACTCAGAAGGGTTGTGATCGATTTGAAATTTTTGTTTGCTTATTTTTTGTTGTTGTTTTCTCATGAGTCACACATTTATGGCCAGAGGGTGTGGTTCCTGGTTTTGAGAGCAGTCTGTGAAACTACAAGAAGTGGCTTTGGAAAATGCAACAGACTCTCTAAGCCTGTTTCCTCTAAAACAGATAAATGCAACAATAGCACCTATCTCGGAGTTGATTGAATGAAACCATCATATGGTCCATATGGTCACACTTGGTCCATAAATAAACCATTGGTATTAATGGTGTCAATATTGTTATATACAAAGGAAGGAAGAGAAAACAGTTTCTAAAGTGGATTATAATATGCATTCTTGCTGAGAGAGCATCCTTTTAACTGACCCAGGGTGACATGCTTGCTTCTCTAGACCTAAAGTTTGTCCCATGTGAATGTGTCATGGGTGTTTCCCTACTGGGAATCACGGTGTGTTTTGCATACACACAAGATAAGGTGGGTAGTTAAATTCGTCACATTTTTGCAGAGCCGCGCTGTTGAAGTCCACCTTTTAGACCCATGGATTTGGATTTCGTGTCTCATAGGAGCATATCCTACAACCCCTTTCGTAGTTAAATGGCTATCTGCTTAAATTGTGTGATGTCACTTCCCGTTTCCCCGGTGAGCCAGGGTAACACTCCCAGGCTTCAGTGTTTGCTCCAGAGAAAATGACTCAAAGAGCAAGACGTAGTGTGGAGTGATGGGCCGGGTGCAGAGTCCCAGCTGCTTGGGAGGGTGTCAGGAGTCTGCCGCGGTCTTCTCACTTTTCAAGGCTGATTGCTTGGAAGACAAAAATTTCACAGTCTGTCAGGACTTCACACTGCAGTCTCTGTTTGTGTATTATGTATCTATTTAGAATAACGTCCCATATTCTGTCGGGTGGAAGCCTTTTTGAAGTGAATTTTGGTGGACAGTTGAAGAAGAATAGAAATGTTACTTCACATGCTAGCTTGCCATATTCCAAGACCTGGTCGAAATCTCTCACATGGGCTAATTCTATCTGTAATTACTTATCATCAAACTATGTAAAGTGGGGGCTCATTTTCAGCACCCAAATTGGATGGCTCCAAATGACCTGTGTCTCCCAATTTCCAAGCCGCTGCCGACACCTTCACTCACTCATGCACATTTCCACATGCACATACCCACACATGCGCATACCCACACATGCGCATACCCACACATGCGCATACCCACACATGCGCATACCCACACATGCACATACCCACACATGCACATACCTGCACATGCACGTACTCACACATGCACATGCTCACACATGCACGTACCCACACATGCACATACCCACACATGCACATTTTCACATGCACATACCCACACATGCACATACTCACATATGCACATACCCACACATGCACATGCTCACACATGCACATACCCACACATGCACATACCCACACAGGCACATACCCACACAGGCACATACCCACATGTGCACATACCCACACATGCACATACCCACACATGCACATACTCACACATGCACATGCTCACACATGCACATACCCACACATGCACATACCCACACATGCACATTTTCACATGCATATACCCACACATGCACATACTCACATATGCACATACCCACACATGCACATACTCACACATGCACATACCCACACATGCACATACCCACACATGCACATACCCACACATGCACATACCCACACATGCACATACCCACACATGCACATACTCACACATGCACATACCCACACATGCACATACCCACACATGCACATTTTCACATGCATATACCCACACATGCACATACCCACACATGCACATACCCACACATGCACATGCTCACACATGCACATAGCCACACATACACTTTTCCACATGCACGTACCCACACATGCACATACCCACACATGCACGTACCCACACATGCACGTACCCACACATGCACATACCCACACATGCACATACCCACACATGCACGTACTCACACATGCACGTACTCACACATGCACATACCCACAGGAAGAAATAAACAACACAGAATTGTAAAGATCTTTAAAAATATGTGAAATGACCTTTTCTCTTATTCTCATTATTTTTCCTAGTTACTGCCAACTTCCCTGCCATTTTCCAGTGATATGGCCCAAGAGAAAGCACTGCTCTGCTTCAAAAACCACATATTTAAACCCACAAATGACTATGTGAGTCACTGTACCTCAAAACTGCCTGAGTTAGAAAGTGCCCTCCTCACAGTTACGCTCACAGTGGTCATGGAAGCCCACGTGATCGTGATCACATTGACATGGTGGTAGAGGTGAGGGTAGGCCTCACTGGTAGACTGACACCTTGGAGGCATCGTTTCCCACAGCAGCGGCTGCCTACAGCCCTAGTTAAAGATTTCGCCCCAGTCTGCTTTTTAGTTCCCAGTAGCTAGACTTAGAGATGGTGTGGCTGTCTACTGGGTTTCTTTCTCTACGTGGCATCACCCTGATGCATCAATGGCCCAGTTCAGTGAGCCACCTGCCTGTGGAAGCTCCACCGCCCTTTTTCTTAACACATCAGAGTCTCACAGTGTTTTTTAAGTGTTGACTTTTATGCCAGTTATATTAAAGTCCTTTTAGACTTGCAATATTTTGATGTTCTCCAAACACTATACTATCTCAAAGAGCTTCTTATTTTCCCTCCTTTTAAAGAGATCAACAAATTCTCCCTTAGTGGGTGCTGGATAAGAGCCAGGAGGCTACACAGAATTAGAAATTCTTTTCTTCAGAATAGATTCTGTTTTACCTGGTCATAGCACCATTGGGTTTAGTGGGCAAATTATGTGAACTCGAAGAAGTGTGTCCAGAAATTGGAAACAAGGTTTTGTTTTTATTTTAGGTTAAAAAAGATTTAAAAAATTCTTCTTGATACCTTCATCTCAGACTAATATGGATGTGACAGAAACATACAGGTGAATTTAGAATTATCACTATTCATATCAAACTTGTGAGTTACAGCTGTACTATTGGATATATTTATCAGAATAATATTTCTGCTGTTTGGCATTGCAAACAATAAGTGTAGCAAGTGTGCAAGTCAATCCATGATAACATATAAAACTTTTCCACTATGGATCTACGTGGTAAAGTTTTTCACGCACTCTCTCACTGACGGAGCAGTTCAGGGCCCCCCCCCTTTTTTTATTAGGTTGTTAAATTACTAGGTTTTAAAATTGCTTTTTACTAATGAGCTAAAGGGCTTCAGTGTGATGTTTTTCTATGTGCATGGAGCCTGTGCTGCTCACTCCCAGCCTCCTTTTCTCTGCTTCCGTCATCTTCTCCTCAGTCCTCAGGTTACCTTCAAGCCAACCTTTTAGCATCCACGTGTGAGAGGCAGCGCATTGTGCTCGACTTTCTGTCTTGCTTTTTCCTCCTACAAGGTATCTCCCAGGCCCATTCAAGCTCTTGGCAAAGGGAAAGGTCCCTCAAATGTAAAGTAGAGTAATACAGTGTTTGCACACTGGCATGTTTGAGTGACAAATGTCTGTCACAGGCTCAGGTAACTGGAAACTTGGTCTCCAGCTGGTTTGCTTTAGGAGAGATTAAAGAACCATTAGTGGGTGTAGCCATGCTGGAGAAAGTTCCCGCCCAGGGTAGCTCTGAGAGCTCAGAATCCCACCCTACTCTCCATTCTCTCTCTGCATGTGGTGGAAGACAGGTTCTCTCAGCTTCCTGGTTCAATCACCTGCTACCATGCTGTCTTAGCCATCATTGACTCTAGAACCTTAAGCCCAAATAAACTTTTTTTCTTCCTCAACTTGCTTCTGGCCATGGTATTTTAGCACAGCAACAGACAAGTCACTATCAGCACAGGCATGCACATATGCACACACAACCCTCCCGCCACGGTATTTTATCACAGCAACAGACAAGTCACTATCAGCACAGGCATGCGCACACGCACACACAACCCTCCCGCCACCATTAGGCCTTGGACCCCTTGTGTTTTGATGGGGAATTCAGTTGTCCATCTTGACTTCTTATGAGTATCCACATAAAGAATGCTGGAGTATGAATGTATTTAAGAGGTCGTGATTCATTTCCTGTGGGTACACACCCAGAACAGTGCATCACTACCCCACATGATGTTTCTATGTTTAATTCTTAAAAAAAAAAAAAAAAAAAAAACCAAAAAACAACAACAACAAAAAACCCGTCATAATGAATCCTCAAAACCCTTTCCTGCCTGTAGTGTGCAGGCATAACTTACTCACATCTTTGCCAACACTGGGAATATCTTACTTTTGGTCGTAAACATGCTTACAGGTTTAAGTTATAATCTCATAGCGGGTTTTTATTTCTGTGATGCCGGGGAACGTGGCACGACTTTCCCGTACTGAGGCTCTGTCTGTCTCAGATAGAGAAATGTCTGTTAGTGTCCTTTGCCTCTTCTGATTGTAAAGGTTTATTTATATTTATTTCATGTATGTAAGTGTTTGCCACATGTGTGCTTGGTGCCTTTAGAGGCCAGAAGAAAGCACACGACATCGATATAAGACATACAGAGTCATAGACAGTTGTGAGGCACCGGGATCTCATCTCAGTTCTTCCCAAGAAGCCCCAGTACCCCTCTCTGAGCCTTCTGTCTTCATCCACTTCTTAACCTCGTTTTATGTTTTCACTGCTATTAATTGCGTGGGTTCTTTACAAAATCTTGGATATAAAGTTTAGTTTGTGTGGTGTTTCCCAACCTATAAGTTTCCTCATTTTTTTTTTTTTAATTTTGTTTTTTCAGTTGTCTCCTTTGCGATGACAGATCTTTTTTGTTTCCTGCAATCCTGCTCACCCATTTTCAATTTTTTGAGATTTGAGTGTGATTTTTGACGCTGCCAAGGTCAGTGTCAAAGAGCTCCTTGTGTTTAGATTCATATCTTCTTGCGTTGCTTTCCGTGTTTGGCCCAGGATAAAGACCTAATTGCGTCTGTGGGTGTGAAATCCACTCTCTGCAGCACTGCCCATTGGAAAGATCTCCTTTGCTCCGAGCGGC